>NC_052345.1:13464224-13621856 GCF_016432855.1 Salvelinus namaycush
AAGGTCACGGCCAGACCTTTCGTCCCGAACCTGCCGGCACGGGCCACTCTGTGCAGGTAGGTGTCGGAATCCTCGGGCATGTCGTAGTTGAAGACGATGTTGACGCGCTCAATGTCCATCCCTCGGCCAAACAGGTTGGTGGCCACCAGGATCCGCCTCTGGAAGTCCTTGAACTGCTGGTACCGGGAAAGCCTGGGGGAGGAAGGGAGGCATCCACAGACTTAGAATAAGTAGAACAGGCATTATACTTCCTGCTTCACTCCTGTGGGTACACTGAAACTGTGACCCACAAATATGTTGTCTGAGAGAAAGTTATTGTTCAGTCCCTCTGGATAACAGCTTCTGCTACATGACTATTATAGAAAATGTGCAAGTAAATGAGATTCTCAATTTGATTGTGCAACTCCTCATTCCTCCTTTTGAAAAAAAAAAAAAAAAAAGTCAACAGTAACTGAGAGGAGGAAATGCGCTTGTATGACATTTAACCCAAATTAAAATGGGTATAGTAAAAAGACATTTAACTAGACATTTTATGGATAAAAACAACGTTTTCAATATGTAATATGCGCCACCAGAGACTCTGGGTTTGCGCCCAGGCTCTGTCGCAGAGCTCGGCCGTGACCGGGAGGTCCGTGGGGCGACGCACAATTGGCCTAGCGTCGTCCGGGTTAGGCCGGTAGGGATATCCTTGTCTCATCGCGCACCAGCAACTCGCGCTAACCGAGGGAGCCGGGTGCACGGTGTTTCCTCCGACACATTGGTGCGGCTGGCTTCCGGGTTGGAGGCGCGCTGTGTTAAGAAGCAGTGCGGCTTGGTTGGGTTGTGCTTCGGAGGACGCATGGCTTTCGACCTTCGTCTCTCCCGAGCCCGTACGGGAGTTGTAGCGATGAGACAAGATAGTAATTACTAGCAATTGGATACCACGAAAATTGGGGAGAAAAGGGGGTAAAATGTATTTAAAAAAAAATATATATATATATGTGCATGCTTCTCAGAGTACACAGCTGATTGAAAGGGGAGGGGTAGATCTCAACTTCAGCAAAGGACACTTATGCTTCCTCAGCAGGAGGCGAGGACACCGTTTGCCTACTAACAAATTGACACTCCTCAACCACTTATCGGTTTACAGATAAGAGAGGACAGTCTTTTGTCCAAATCAGAATTTCCCAATGAAAGCCAAGACCCAATCCCAAAGCTACCCCCAAACCCTATGCACTTATTAATATCTGAGATGTCTTGAAGTGTAAGCAATATCCTAATATTGCTTATACCAATCAAAACCTCACACATTTTAACAAGTGCATAAACTGTAGGGTTTAGCCAGTGATTTTTTCCCTCTCCGTCAGAACCCACCTCTCCTCCTGAGCCATGCCCCTATGGATGGCGATTGCAGGGAAGTTCTGCTCCACCAGCAGCTGAGACAGAGCCACACAGCGCTGCACAGACTTCACGAAGATCACCACCTTCAGACAGGGGAGAAAATGGCAGTGAGACACCGAAGACAAACATGGTGCACAAAACCCATGCTGCATGTGATATGGCACCCTGGCCAAATAAATGTACACTCTGAAGACGAAAAACACAGGGCATAAAACTCACAGGCAGAAACTTTGTCGGTGCATAGACTTAGTTCACTTGAATGAGTAAAATTGTATTTAAAACGTGACTTTCAAATCCATGTACAAAATACTTAACGCACTCAGATTAAAACTAAAATAAATTACGTTTTAGTATTCAAATCTCTGAAAAGACCTCTGTCCGTACCTGGTTGAACTCGAGCACGTCGAGCAGGTCGAAGAGCTTGCGGTTCTTCTCGCTATCCTTCAGCTTGCAGTAGTACTGCTGCAGGCCGTGCAGCGTCAGCTTGGTCTCATCGTCCACAAACACCTCCATGGGCTACAGGAGATATTCATTAAGCACCAAACAGAACACAGGGAGGGACTACCTGGACTTTCATGGCAAAGCATTTTGCTAGTGTACCCTAATGAATATAACATGGGGAAAGTGTCACTCTTTGGGCCAGTTTTATAAACCTAGCTACATTAAGTGAAAACAGGAGTAAACCACATTCTGTGTTGGTAAATTAAGAACTACAAATGTGATTGTTAATTACTAGTACTAGAGCTGGATGGAACTTTATTTTTCATTATAGCTTTAATGCAAGGACTGTTCCTCACGAAAATGTCCAGAGCAAGAGCCCCAGACCCTGATATGGCCACTTGTGAGACACGAGCAGGCAAAGCTTAGAGGGGCTAGACTGGAACTTTTTACATGAATATTAAGCTATATCCAAAATCCCTTTAAAAAAGGACAATCAGCAGTTTCTACATCAATTTTTGGACATTTAAAATTAAAAGAATATAACAAATGCCCATGAGCTTATAGTTCAACTTTCGTACCCCACCAAAACCCAAAATACAAGCTTGTTTCATTCCAATGCTTGTAAACAAAGTAAATGTAAAAAATAAACTATTTAGTCTCAAAACATGGTCAAAATGATAATTCTGATATCATTGACGGTCAGTCCTTGCATCCATTGCCCTACGAATTTGAGAGTGGTTACATTTCTCCAGACCTATATCTCCGAAACAGGGGCGAGGAAGACGCTTCATTAATGTTTATACTGCCGATTGCCTCTTCAAAGTGCAATTTAGGGAGATGGGTTAATCTGTGTGTGTGTGTGTGTGAAACGGCTACTTTAAGTTTCAGAACATGTACATAACCACGAGTTATGAGAACCCCTTCCAACGTACATCCTGCATGAACTTGCGGCAGACAGGGCGGATCTCTTTGCTTAGGGTGGCGCTGAACATCATGCACTGCTTCTCGTGGGGTGTGAGCCTGAAGATGTCCTGAACATCACGCCTCATGTCTGAGGGAAAGACGATAGGAAAATAATATGGCCGTCACAAAATGTCAACCCACTCAGCCTGAAATCCGAGGACTACATAAAATGTAAATACTTTCCTATGTTTTGGCTAAATCCTTACTTAAGTCACACCCTCTATCACATTCTGTTCCAAGATCCACTACTACTTAGTATGACAGTGTATTAGAAGTGCATTCTAAGTGGTATGCTAGTAGGTACATTGGAACACATGTTTTCAATTGACCATTCATCTGTGACGTTTCAACTTACTCCTTACTCCCGTCACTCACATCTGGCATCAGCCCCCCTGTCCTACTCACCCAGCTGCTCCAGCATCTTGTCACACTCGTCCAGGACAAAGTGCTTCACGTTCTTCAGGTTGAGGGTCTTGTTGCGGATGAGGGCCAGGATGCGGCCGGGTGTTCCCACCACAATGTGGGGGCAATTCTTCTTCAGCACGTCCTCGTCCTTCTTGATGGACAGGCCCCCGAAGAACACGGCTGCCTTGACGGTGGGCATGTACTTGGAGAAGCGCTCATACTCTTTGCTGATCTGGAAGGCCAGCTCTCGTGTGTGGCACATCACCAGCACAGACACCTGGTAGACAGAGAGAGGTAGGGGAGGCTGTTTAATACAGAGCTCTCTGGACAGCAGAGAAACAAAAAGCACACAAGATTATCCAATAGGATAGAAAAGCAGTGTAAACAGTGAGATTAAAAGGAGAACAAATTCAGACTGCAATTGGCCCAGCGTCATTAGGGTTTGGCCGGGGTAGGCCGTCATTGTAAATAAGAATTTGTTCTTAACTGACTTGCCTAGTCCAAATAAAAGGTTAAATAAAGTTGGAGATTAGAAGTAAACACTTTCTTATGCAAGTATCCCCAGTTTCAGATTAAGCCTATTCCTAAACTACAAAGCACTCAATGGATTCTCCATTGAAAGCTATTTTTAGTACAGGAGGTCTAGGCTTCAATGTAACAGCAATTCAGTTGCTGCTTCCACAATGTAGAGATTAATTTCATTATTCAACCACTCACCTGCCCGTCCACAGGCTCAATCTGCTGCAGGGTGGCCAGTACAAACACAGCCGTCTTGCCCATACCAGACTTGGCCTGGCACAGGATGTCCATGCCCAGGATGGCCTGTGGGATGCACTCGTGTTGGACTGAAAGACAGAAATGTAACTAGGGAAGTTAGTTAAGAACAAATTCTTATTTACAATGACGGCCTACCAAAAGGCCTCCTGCGGGGATTGGGATTACATTTTATTTTTTTAAATAGGACAATACACACATCACTACATAAAGAGAGACCTAAGACAAGAACATAGCAAGGCATCAACACAAGACAACACAGCATGGTAGCAGCACAAACCATGGTACAAACATTGGGCACAGACAACAGCACAAAGGGCAAGAAGGTAGAGACAACAATACATCACACTGACAGTTGTGGCTGCTTTGTAAGAGTGTCCATGATTGAGTCTTTGAATGAAGAGATTGAGATAAAACTGTACAGTTTGAGTGTTTGTTGCAGCTCGTTCCAGTCACTAGCTGCAGAAAACTGAAGAGAGGAGCGACCCAGGGATGCGTGCGCTTTGGGGACCTTTAACAGAATGTGACTGGCAGAACAGGTGTTGCATGTGGAGGATGAGGGCTGCAGTAGATATCTCAGATAGGGGAGGGGGTGAGGCCTAAGAGGGTTTTATAAATAAGCATCAACCAGTGGGTCTTGCGACAGGTATACAGAGGTGACCAGTTTAAGTATGATGTGATGCTTGAAGGGGCATACATGTATAACTCATAGTCTGAGTCCCAAATAACAACATATATATAGTGGATTACTTTCGACCAGGGCCCAGACACACACAGCACTAGTTTTGAACAAAGCCCTATCGGCCCAGCTCAATAGTGGTACACTATATCAGGAATAGGGTGCCATTTGACATACACAGAATGGACAAAGTCAAAAACAGTCCTTGGTTGAAGGTGGGCAGTGCCTGTGAGGCTCACCTTCAGAGGGATGTTCAAAGCCACAGTCAACAATGGCGCGGAGCAGCTCTGGTTTGAGCAGGAAGTCTCGGAAGCCGGAGCTGTGGATGGAGACGTAAGAGCCCTTTACCTCCTTCTTGCCCGCAGGTGTGGCGGTCTCCAAGGCAACCTGAGGCTCCTCATCCTCTTCATAGTCCAACAGCTCATTGTCAACGTCGTTCTCTGCCATTCTAGAGAAGGGGTACTTGCATTAGTTGAAGCTAGGAAAGACTGGAGACTAGTTTGGGAGGGGGGGCTGTATCAACAATACAGTAAATTCAGAAGGTTAATTGAAATGCCAATTCAATAATCTATGTAAAATTCCTCACCATCTAACCTTAGTTATATTAAATGAGGATTCCAATCCCGTCTAACACACGGTTTTCCCATATTCGGTCCTTGGGACTCCAAGGGGTGCACTCCCCCCCCCAACATTACACAGCTGACTCAATCAAAGCTTGATCCTTTTTTGATTCAGCTGTGTAGTACTACGGCAAAAAAACAAAACGTACACCCCTTGAGGTCCCTAGGACCGAGTTTGGGAAACACTCGTCTAACGTGTATTCCTACATAGCATTAGCTAGGTAACGGCTAGGCTGCTAATAATGCTAGTAGCAGGCCGCACTCACACCGCCAAAGTTGGACAGCACGCAAAATGTGAAGCGAATACATTTGGCACATATTCATTACAATTTGCCTAACTAGAAACAAGGATTGGACCAGCGACCACCCAGTAACTCAGTTTACAGTAGTTAGCCAGTTGGCCGATTCAATCAAGTTGAACAAGGAATCATGCCTCACTCTCCGCACAAACAATGGCAGCCGCCTCCTCTCATTCAAACTTTGTGACAGCAAAGTGCTATAAAGGGAAATGGGTTTCAAATGCAAGGTGAATATTCACAAATAACGTTGGCTCAAATTAATAACGAGCAAGACATTTCTAGGGCCTAACTTGACCTAAAATGTAATTCTCGGAACCAACCTGCGACACAATGCTAGCAGAAGTTAACTGCTAACTGACACGACAATGCTAGTACTAGCGTTAGCTTGACGCAATGCTAAATGTGTTAGTTAGCTAGCCAGATTGCACAAGGTTTTAACAAAGATTTCAACAAAAATATACTCGAACATGGCTGCTATTTATGAGCATTATGGAAAGAGAAATATGTTTCATATTTATAATCCATGCAGATATTGAAAATTACTCAATACAGCACATTCTTTATGCAATTAAAATACCACTTACTTTCCGGTGTTAATTCAAATCGGCTTTGAGTACCACTGCAAGCTAGTTTCACATGGGCAGTCCGGAAGCACTGTGCTTGTGTATTCGTGGCCACTATTGGTCAATTTTAAAGGCAATCTCCCCAAACTGGTCTGAAAACGAACCATGATTGGTCTATTTAAATGCCGATCTTGAAAATGCCAACGAAGTAGGCGGGATTTTGCCAGTTGCCCTACCTAAATTGTCGGCATCATTTCTTGTTTGACAACACTGGTATGAAAAAAGTACGCTGTGATAGCCTTATTCAGCAATAATGTAAACATTTATGATTTCTGTAAATTATACCTACGTATGACTAGGTTTCCTCATCCAGAAAAAAATCTGAATTTAGATTAGATTTAATTCGATTAGATGAGTTTATTAGTCACATAGGGGTCGCAGATGTAATTGCAGGGTACAGTGAAATTCTTAAGATCTGAACTCCAACAGTGCAGGTCAAAAAGATAAGTGACTGAAACAATAATAACAATAATAATAATATGCATAATATATACATATTTATTTACAACATTTACAAACCAACATTCATCCAGTTTGTATAAAGTATGATAGATGTGTGACATGAAGCTATATGGGGCATTTTGGGCATAGGCATAACAATGACTGTCTTGGACAAATAGACATCTGGCTTAAAACATTTATTCATTCATGGGCAATATGTGTGCCTGCCCTGATCATATCAGCTTACTACATCTGTCTTCCCTCACCAAACCCACCAATGATTTGATTTATTTGACTATAATCATTTGATTGGTCCATATTATTGACACTAAATAGATGTTACGTTAACCGTAGCTGTTAAAAGTCCAATAGTGGGAGTGTGCAGACTGATGATGGCGCGACTTTAATTCCTGACTATTTCAGTTATGACCAACAGAGGGCAACATTTATCCATAAAATACGATAAAACCTCACTGAACCAAGGTGAATTGGGTTACATTGTATTTTTTTTTTAGATATCGTATGTGATCAGAAACAATGCAATCATTTCCAGGAGTGGTCGCTCTGTGCTTTTGTAGTTGACGTAATAGAAGCCTATGACGTAAACGAACTCAAGAAAACGTTCAGTGCGCTACTTTTGGCTCAGTTGAGTTGATGCTTTGCAAAGGACAGTCATCCTCATGTTCAAATAAATCACTTTGAGTGGACAAAGGAAACATTCTGTGTGAGTACAGCAAAATTGGCCAAGATGTTGTAAAAAAAAAAAGTGAAATGTATTTTAAAATGTATTTGTTTATAAAAAAATGTCAGGTCCAATCTGAAGGGTGACTGAAAGCACAATGGATAGAAATCATAAACCGTTGAGAATAAATCTTCTAAAAGTAAGTCTCACAAATGATAAAAAAATGTTTGTTCATTCTGGGGCTAACTCTCTTGATATGTAATGAGGCTATCTTCTTGGTAGTATAACCTATATCCTGTAAAAACAGATTGATATGATTTATAGTTGGAAAAGTGGGCATAATTAATTGAGGGCTAAGATTAAATGTATTTCCTTATGTTCATTTACCCCAGGCTGGGACCCTCCAAGCTAGTGCTGGAGAGCACGTGCTCCAGACAGATGTCCATTCCGCTGGCCATGATGGACTAAGCCTGCCAGCCCTGGTAGACTGCCCCCAGGACAGGCCTCGAAAGGTAAGAAACAGCTTTTAGTTCTGTTGCAAAACGTCTGGTTGTAACGGAGGCCAGTTGGTTGCAATCTAGTAATATGACGGGTTGAAAACCAGTTTAAAACGAGATAATAACACCATTACGACACATGGACCACCTACCAGTTAGAACTAATAGTATTAGAATTCAGATTTTAATTCTGATAATAATTCTAAGGTTATGATTTATAGTTGGAAAAGTGGGCATAATAATGGAGGGCTTAAGTTAAATGTATTTCCTTATGTTCCTATACCCCAGGCTGGGACCCTCCAAGCTAGTGCTGGAGAGCAAGTGTTCCAGACAGATGTCCATTCCGCTGGCCATGATGGACTAAGCCTGCCAGCCCTGGTAGACTGCACCCAGGACAGCCCTCGAAAGGTAAGAAACAGCTTTTAGCTCTGTTGCAAAATGTCTGGTTGTAACGGAGGCCAGTTGGTTGCAATCTAGTAATATGACGGGTTGAAAACCAGTTTAAAACGAGATAATAACGCCATTACGACACATGGACCACCTACCAGTTAGAACTAATAGTATTGGAATTCAGATTTTAATTCTGATTGTAATTCTAAGGTTATGATTTATAGTTGGAAAAGTGGGCATAATAATGGAGGGCTTAAGTTAAATGTATTTCCTTATGTTCCTATACCCCAGGCTGGGACCCTCCAAGCTAGTGCTGGAGAGCAAGTGTTCCAGACAGATGTCCATTCCGCTGGCCATGATGGACTAAGCCTGCCAGCCCTGGTATACTGCCCCCAGGACAGCCCTCGAAAGGTAAGAAACAGCTTTTAGTTCTGTTGCAAAACGTCTGGTTGTAACGGAGGCCAGTTGGTTGCAATCTTGTAATATGACGGGTTGAAAACCAGTTTAAAACGAGATAATAACGCCATTAAGACACATGGACCACCTACCAGTTAGAACTAATAGTATTGGAATTCAGATTTTAATTCTGATTGTAATTCTAAGGTTAACCCTTATGTGACATGTCACTCATGCCTATGGTGAAAAATGTGGTTTCTATGGTGATATGATTTCCCCACTGTAACGCTCGTCTTCCTCCTCGTCTGAAGAGGATCAAGGATCGGACCAAAACGCAGCGTGGGTTGAATACATAATAATTGTAATAATAATAACGAAGACGAAAATACACTTGAACAAACTACAAAATAATAAACGACGTTAACAGACCTGAACTTGAGAACACATAAAACAATGAACGCACGAACAGGAACAAACGAACGAACGAAACGAAACAGTACCGTGTGGTGAACAAACACAGACACAGCAACAATCACCCACACCCAAACAGTGAGAACAGCCTACCTTAATATGGTTCTCAATCAGAGGAAACGTAAACACCTGCCCCTGATTGAGAACCATGTCAGGCTAATTGAAAATGAACCCAACATAGAAACACATAACATAGAATGCCCACCCCAACTCACGCCCTGACCATACTAAACAAAGACAAAACAAAGGAAATAAGGTCAGGAACGTGACAGTACCCCCCCCCCCCCCCCCCCCCCCCCAAGGTGCGGACTCCGGCCGCAAAACCTGAACCTATAGGGGAGGGTTTGGGTGGGACGTGGTCTGGACGTGGTCCCCACCCCACCATAGTTAATCCCCGCTTCCGTGGCCTCCTCCTAATGGCTACCCACCATATTAACCCCACTGGATTAAGGGGCAGCACCGGACTAAGGGGCAACACCGGACTGAGGGGCAGCACCGGACTGAGGGGCAGCACCGGACTGAGGTGCAGCTCCGGACTGAGGGGCAGCACCGGACTGAGGTGCAGCTCCGGACTGAGGGGCAGCTCCGGACTGAGGGGCAGCTCCGGACTGAGTGACGGCTCTGGCAGGTCATGGCTGGCTGACGGCTCTGGCAGGTCATGGCTGGCTGACGGCTCTGGCAGGTCATGGCTGGCTGACGGCTCTGGCAGGTCATGGCTGGCTGACGGCTCTGGCAGGTCATGGCTGGCTGACGGCTCAGGCAGGTCATGACTGGCTGACGGCTCTGGCAGGTCATGGCTGGCTGACGGCTCTGGCAGGTCATGGCTGGCTGACGGCTCTGGCAGGTCATGGCTTGCTGACGGCACTGACAGGTCATGGCTGGCTGACGGCACTGGCAGGTCATGGCTGGCTGACGGCACTGGCAGGTCATGGCTGGCTGACGGCACTGGCAGGTCATGGCTGGCTGACGGCTCTGGCAGGTCATAGCTGGCGGGCGGCTCTGGCCGCTCCTGTCTGGCGGGCGGCTCTGGCCGCTCCTGTCTGGCGGGCGGCTCTGGCCGCTCCTGTCTGGCGGGCGGCTCTGGCCGCTCCTGTCTGGCGGGCGGCTCTGGCCGCTCCTGTCTGGCGGGCGGTTCTGGCCGCTCCTGTCTGGCGGACGGCTCTAGCGGCACTGACGGACGGCTCTGAAGGCTCAGGACAGACGGGCGGCTCTGAAGGCTCAGGACAGACGGGCGGCTTTGAAGGCTCAGGACAGACGGGCGGCTTTGAAGGCTCAGGACAGACGGGCGGCTTTGAAGGCTCAGGACAGACGGGCAGTTCAGACGGCGCTGGGCAGACGGATAGCGCAGACGGCACTGGGCAGACGGGCAGTGCAGGCGGCTCTGGGCAGACGGGCAGTGCAGGCGGCACTGGGCAGACGGCAGACTCTGGCCGGCTGAGGCGCACAGTAGGCCTGGTGCGTGGTGCCGGAACTGGTGGTACCGGGCTAAGGACACGCACCTTAAGGCTAGTGCGGGGAGCAGCAACAGGGCGCACAGGGCTCTGGAGACGCACAGGAAGCTTGGTGCGTGGTGCCGGAACTGGAGGTACTGGGCTGGAGACACGCACCACAGGGAGAGTGCGTGGAGGAGGAACAGGGCTCTGGAGATGCACATGAAGCCTGGTGCGTGGTGTTGGCACTGGTGGTACTGGGCTGGGGCGGGGAGGTGGCGCCGGATATACCGGACCGTGCAGGCGTACTGGCTCCCTTGAGCACCAAGCCTGCCCAACCTTACCTGGTTGAATGCTCCCCGTAGCCCGACCAGTGCGGGGAGATGGAATAACCCGCACTGGGCTGTGTTGGCGAACCGGGGACACCATGCGTACGGCTGGTGCCATGTATGCCGGCCCGAGGAGACGCACTGGAGACCAGACGCGTTGAGCCGGCTTCATGGCACCTGGCTCAATGCTCAATCTAGCCCGGCCAGTGCGGGGAGGTGGAATAACCCGCACCGGGCTAAGCACACGTACAGGAGACACCGTGCGCTTTACCGCATAACACGGTGTCTGCCCGTACTTTCGCTCTCCACGGTAAGCTCGGGGAGTTGGCGCAGGTTTCCTACCTGACTTCGCCACACTCCCTTTTAGCCCCCCCCCAAGAAATTTTTGGGGCTGACTCTCAGGCTTCCAGCCTCGCTTCCGTGCTGCCTCCTCATACCACCGCCTCTCGGCTTTAGCTGCCTCCAGCTCTTCACGAGGGCGGCGATATTCTCCCGGTTGTGCCCAGGGTCCTCCGCTGTCCAGAATTTCCTCCCAATTCCATAAGTCCTGCGATCGCTGCTCCTGCTGCCGCTTACCACGCTGCTTGGTCGGTGGGTGATTCTGTCACGGTCGTCTTCCTCCTCGTCTGAAGAGGAGCAAGGATCGGACGAAAATACACTTGAACAAACTACAAAATAATAAACGACGTTAACAGACCTGAACTTGAGAACACATAAAACAATGAACGCACGAACAGGAACAAACGAACGAACGAAACGAAACAGTACCGTGTGGTGAACAAACACAGACACAACAACAATCACCCACACCCAAACAGTGAGAACAGCCTACCTTAATATGGTTCTCAATCAGAGGAAACGTAAAACACCTGCCCCTGATTGAGAACCATATCAGGCTAATTGAAAATGAACCCAACATAGAAACACATAACATAGAATGCCCACCCCAACTCACGCCCTGACCATACTAAACAAAGACAAAACAAAGGAAATAAGGTCAGGAACGTGACACCCACTGTTGTTATTTGTCTCAGAACCTTGTGCCGAAGCCCCCGCAAGGCCCCAGGCCCAGCCGAGAGGCCAATATAGCAAAGGCAGAAAAGAAGGCCAGAGAGGCTATCAAGGCTAGAAGGGCTAGGGAGGCTAAGGCAGGGGTGAAAATACTAAGCCGCCAAGTAGTTGGTGTGTTGGCACTGCCTCAAACTCTTCTATCTCGAACAACCAGATACAGTGAGTATTGATCTCCACTTCCAAAATACTTGGATTTATTGATAGAATTCTAAAACGATATATGGTGGATGGATCAACTAATGTCTATGATCCTCTTTCTGTAGGTGTCCTGCCAGCTATCAAGAAGGGCACTGAAGTCACTAAAATGGAGACAACAGGTGGGTGTTGGTGACACAGTGTTTATTCCTGATTATACAACTTCAATAGAATCGTTTCCGTGGTTACTAGCTTGTTCGGTGGTAATTCTGACTGTCTTCTGTTTCAGAACCCCTATGTCCCTTGACACCTGATGGGGAGATAATGATCTCTTCTTCATCTGTTGATGACCTCCTGACCCCAACGAGTGATGTCACGTCCGAGGCTAAGAGCGATGATGCCTCCCGTCCAATTGGACCTGAGGTGTTCTCTCTAACAAACTTCCTGAAGTCTCACCCGTGAGTCCTGCTGTGAACCTCATTATGTGCAGAAAAAATATAATCTATGTAAGCACTAGTTTAAGTTACCAATGATTCCTGGTGTTTGTTTGTTTGTTTTCCAGTAAGAGAAAGCTTATCAGGAAATTCCTCAAACAAATAGTAAGTCCCCCATTTCTTCTGCTTTCAAAGGTGGAGTGATCATGTGAAAAAACTATCTTGTAACATAAAAACTACTAGCTGTCAGTTTGTTGTTTTCTGTTTCTAAGAACGTGACAATAGGTGACCTGGACGAGATCATCGAGTGGGTGGTGTGTGTCTCCAATGAGGTGTTCCTCCCAGTGATGGTTCTGATCAGGACCTCCAGTCCAGAGTCGTCAAACTCGTCCCGCTGGGGGTCAGGTGAGCTCCAGATCATCTCCAGGGAGTTCCACCAGCGGAGTTCTGAGCCGAAGGGAAGGCTCCTGGGTGGGCAGCCGCCCACTCCCCCTTCTGAGACCGACAAGGAGCTTCAGGGCATAGCAGATCTGTCTGTGAGTAACATCCTGAAAAGGGCCCAGGAGGACCTCTTCTTTTCTGGTGAGGATGACCTGGAGAACACCCATCCAGACATCACTCTGACGGAAGAGAGGCTCTCCAGCATCTTCTCAGAGTTGTTCAGGGACGCCTGTGAGAGTGCTCAGGAGGCCGCCAGACGGATCCACCACATGAGGTCTGGAAGAGGCAACAACAGCCGGAATGGGAGATGCCCTGGGTTATCACGGGGATCGAGCAGGTCCAACATGGCAGATTTGGGAGAACTGGGGTCAGTGAGGAGGCCCAAGGGAAGCAACGTCCATAAAGTCCTTAGCGAGGGGTCCCTCCCTGTCTTTGCCCTGCTTGGGGAGAGGCCAGGGGAAGTTGGGGAGACCAGCAGCCCTGCTGGGGAGATGGACGCGACCCAGAATGCCAGCACTCCCAGCATTCCCCGGTCTGGGCATGGCGGCAGAAGAAGTAGGCAGACCACCGCTCCCACCACCGGCCACAGAGAGGCAGGAGTCACAGGCAGTAACATCTTTGATGTTATTTATCATCTGACGCACTCTGACACTGACCGGGAACTCCACCAGGAGTTCAGCAGTGAGGATGATGTTTCACTGAATGACGTCATGGACATGAAGTTAACCCCACCAGTGGAGCCCCTGGGGCAGATCCTGTCCTCATGGAAGCTGGTCAACAGGATCTTCAGGGGGAAGGTCCACTACTTTGGGAAGGAGCTCATCTGCAAGGTGTATCAGATGCTTCTGGACACCGGTATGGGAAGGAGGCCAATGGCCCGCCAGAGCAGGTCCGAGCCCATCCTGAAAGACCTGGCTACCAACCGTAGGCTCTCCGATGAATTCTTCACAGACGTGCTGTACATGTTCATCCAACGGGCCATTAAGAATCTGCTGGAGAACTTCTTGGGTCTGCCGACCACCCCACCGGGTAGAGACATTATGTGGAATGACAACTTCAACTGGATGTATAGGGACGGCTGGGGGGAGACCCCCACATCCAGCGAGGACGAGTTGTGGGACAGCGACTCCACCTGGTCACGTGACCTTGGAGAGGAGGAGCGGGCAGAGTCCCGTGGGAGGTGGGCCGCTCTGTTGGAGAGGGGCAGCTTCCTGACCCTCCAGTCCTCCAGCTCCCTCTCCCTCTCCGATGACAACAAGGAGGCACTAGGTTAGTTATTATGTTGTTTTTACCGTATTTTGCACCCGCACATTCCCCTTCTTTCTTTTCCCTTATTGTCAGAAATGGTATTTTCATTTTCTCTCCCCTCTTTTTTTCTTATTTTTCTGTACAGTGTTTGGAGACATGTTATGTGTGAAGAATTACTTTAAATCAAATGTCAAACTCATTCTATAAAAGGCCGGGTTTCTGCAGGGTTTCATTCCACCCTTGATTGATGAATTAAGGTCACTAATTAGTAAGAAACTCCTCTAACCTGGTTGTCTAGGTCTTAATTGAAAGGAAAAAACTAAAACCCGCAGACACTCAGCCCTCCATGGAATGAGTTTGATACCCCTGTATTAAATACATTTTGATTTGACTAGGGGCCGTCTGCTAGGTCCTGACCACCAGGGTGGGAGACATCCTGAACAGTACCTGCAACGACGATTACAAGGCCAGGCTCATCATCCAGAAAGGTACACTTATAACCTGTTTTGCCCATATGACCAGTAATAACCATGTAATAACTTGTGTAATAACCAGTGTATTACCATTATAGTAAATGTGCTAGATACTGCATAGTGTTATACATGGATGTGGCTTTGAACCAGTTCAGAATATGAGTGTGTTTTCTTAGGATTGGATTCCGGTGCCAGGGAAAGGTTCCCTGACTCTCCATGTTCCTCTTCACCCAAGGACGAAGAGGAGGTGGTTGTAAGTGTCATGACTATCTCATACCCTAAACCCTCCACCTCAACCCAGGCAGCATGGGCAGCTCCTGCCCAGACTCTGGACGGTTTTCTGCCCAGACCCTGCCTGGATGAAGAAGAGGTAGTCCCCAGCACCTCCATGAAGAACGACTCTGTGACGACCACCCATGCAGCACGGGCAGCTCCTTCCCAGACCCTGGAAGAAGAGGTGGGGGGAGCTGAGGTCTCCGAGATGAGTGACAGCTCCCTGATGCCCACCAAGAACAGGCAGGACTCCCTGGAGAAGATTCCCTCCCTCCTACCAGGCAAGGAGGACATCCTCCTTCGCAGCACTCCCTGTGCCACCGTCATGAGCCCCCAGACTCTGAAGTTTATTCTCCATGGCATCATGTGCCGACTGGAGGCCTCAGAGTCCCCCCAGACAAGGAGGGCCAATGACCCCTTCAGGCTGATGAAGGATCTCTTTGTGGAGGTCCAGCATGCCCTGAAGAATGCTGACATCTCTGTCGTCTTTGGCCTGGAGGAGAGCATCCAATTCAGTGGGGAGGATGCGGTGAAGGCCATCGTGAAGACTGCGGCTAAAAGATTGTCCCTGCGTTCGGACTCCAACCGGGCTCAACTGCGTGCCGCACGCTCTGGTAGCGAGGGAGACATCGGGTGCATGGCGGACACCATCACACAAGTCATAGATGACTATTCCGAGAACTGGAGTTCCGACGGCCATTTTGGAGCCAAGAGGAGCCGTGCTAGTGGGAGATCACACTCCTCATCCTCCTCAAGGAGTGACGTCACCCTCACCGAGGAGCTCCTGGCTTGGAGGGAAACCCTAGATGAGGACCTAGAGGAGATGGCTGATGACAGCACTGGTTTGGAAAAGACCAGTGTAAGCTCAGCCATCTCTGAGAAGTCCCAGGTAATTAGCTACCTTTCTGAAAGCACCAAGCCCATCAGCAGCGTCCTCTCCACAGACCTCAAGGACATCACCTCCACACAGGTGAGACAGCCAAGAACCAGTAGATCGTTTAGTTATTTGGGCTGTTTGATTGTGAGGCATCGACTCATTTCTGTTTCTCTCTCTACTAAGAAGAAAGAGAAGGAAGAGGCTATGAAGAAAGAAGTGAGGAAGTCAGGAAAGAAGAAGCGAGGAAATAACAAGGACCAGAAGAAGAACAAGGTGTCTCCTCTTGGCAATGATAGTAAGTCCTCATTTCTGTCAGTCAGCATGTGCATCTGTCTTCAGCACACTATTGTAATGTAAGGACGGGAGACTATGATGAAGTTATCAGGGTCTTATTCATTAGCCACTAAATGGAAGACAATGGACTAAAACAGGGAGGAACTTTCTTGAACATGGCCATTAACAAATGCTTGTTTTTGTTTTTCGTTTCAAAATATTTTGCTACTGTGTACCCTAATGAACACGACCCTGATTTCATGCCCTGTTCTCTGTCACCTGTTCAGGTATTGTAGCTGCAGATGAGCCTAAGAAAAAACAGGCTCTCCTCCCGCGGATCACAGCCGCCCTGGCAAAACTATTTTGCTTCCCCTGCAAAAAAAAAAATGCAAAAAGTAACTGTGCAGAAGACGAGTTTGGGAAAACCCTGCTGCCACCTCCCCCAACCCATTTTCTAAAAAAAACTCTCAAAGCCAACAGAAGAGGGAGGGAGACAACACCCCCTACTCACAACTCATTTTATTACACCCCATTTCATTCAATAAACACAACTTGCAGCTATTTTGATCTTCTTGTTGAGTTTTTTTTACAGACCCACCTGCATGCTATAGATTCTTAAAGTCAATTTGCAGTCTACTGTCTACTACAGTATCATTGTTATGAGTATGTTCACTGTGCCAGTCATTATAGCCAGTATAGGCTATAATAATGCCCTAACCTAATTGCAATTGACATAATAAGAGTTACATTTGAATAATTAAAATAGATTTAATTCGATTAGATGAGTTTATTAGTCACATACATAGGGGTTGCAGATGTAATTGCAGGGTACAGTGAAATTCTTAAGATCTGAACTCCAACAGTGCAGGTCAAAAAGATAAGTGAATGAAACAATAATAACAATATGCATAATATGCATAATATATACATATTTATTTACAACATTTACAAACCAGCAGACTGCATTCATCCAGTTTGTATAAAGTATGATAGATGTGTGACATGAAGCTATATGGGGCATTTTGGGCATAGGCATAACAATGACTGTCTTGGACAAATAGACATCTGGCTTAAAACATTTATTCATTCATGGGCAATATGTGTGCCTGCCCTGATCATATCAGCTTACTACATCTGTCTTCCCTCACCAAACCCACCAATGATTTGATTTATTTGACTATAATCATTTGATTGGTCCATATTATTGACACTAAATAGATGTTACGTTAACCGTAGCTGTTAAAAGTCCAATAGTGGGAGTGTGCAGACTGATGATGGCGCGACTTTAATTCCTGACTATTTCAGTTATGACCAACAGAGGGCAACATTTATCCATAAAATACGATAAAACCTCACTGAACCAAGGTGAATTGGGTTACATTGTATTTTTTTTTTTTAGATATCGTATGTGATCAGAAACAATGCATTCATTTCCCGGAGTGGTCGCTCTGTGCTTTTGTAGTTGACGTAATAGAAGCCTGTGACGTAAACGAACTCAAGAAAACGTTCAGTGCGCTACTTTTGGCTCAGTTGAGTTGATGCTTTGCAAAGGACAGTCATCCTCATGTTCAAATAAATCACTTTGAGTGGACAAAGGAAAAATTATGTGTGAGTACAGCAAAATTGGCCAAGATGTTGTAAAAAAAAAAAGTGAAATGTATTTTAAAATGTATTTGTTTATAAAAAAATGTCAGGTCCAATCTGAAGGGTGACTGAAAGCACAATGGATAGAAATCATAAACCGTTGAGAATAAATCTTCTAAAAGTAAGTCTCACAAGTGATAAAAAAATGTTTGTTCATTCTGGGGCTAACTCTCTTGATATGTAATGAGGCTATCTTCTTGGTAGTATAACCTATATCCTGTAAAAACAGATTGATATGATTTATAGTTGGAAAAGTGGGCATAATTAATTGAGGGCTAAGATTAAATGTATTTCCTTATGTTCATTTACCCCAGGCTGGGACCCTCCAAGCTAGTGCTGGAGAGCACGTGCTCCAGACAGATGTCCATTCCGCTGGCCATGATGGACTAAGCCTGCCAGCCCTGGTAGACTGCCCCCAGGACAGCCCTCGAAAGGTAAGAAACAGTTTTTAGTTCTGTTGCAAAACGTCTGGTTGTAACGGAGGCCAGTTGGTTGCAATCTAGTAATATGACGGGTTGAAAACCAGTTTAAAACGAGATAATAACGCCATTACGACACATGGACCACCTACCAGTTAGAACTAAGAGTTTTGGAATTCAGATTTTAATTCTGATTGTAATTCTAAGGTTATGATTTATAGTTGGAAAAGTGGGCATAATAATGGAGGGCTTAAGTTAAATGTATTTCCTTATGTTCCTATACCCCAGTCTGGGACCCTCCAAGCTAGTGCTGGAGAGCAAGTGTTCCAGACAGATGTCCATTCCGCTGGCCATGATGGACTAAGCCTGCCAGCCCTGGTAGACTGCCCCCAGGACAGGCCTCGAAAGGTAAGAAACAGTTTTTAGTTCTGTTGCAAAACGTCTGGTTGTAACGGAGGCCAGTTGGTTGCAATCTTGTAATATGACGTGTTGAAAACCAGTTTAAAACGAGATAATAACGCCATTAAGACACATGGACCACCTACCAGTTAGAACTAATAGTATTGGAATTCAGATTTTAATTCTGATTGTAATTCTAAGGTTATGATTTATAGTTGGAAAAGTGGGCATAATAATGCAGGGCTTAAGTTAAATGTATTTCCTTATGTTCCTATACCCCAGGCTGGGACCCTCCAAGCTAGTGCTGGAGAGCAAGTGTTCCAGACAGATGTCCATTCCGCTGGCCATGATGGACTAAGCCTGCCAGCCCTGGTAGACTGCCCCCAGGACAGGCCTCGAAAGGTAAGAAACAGTTTTTAGTTCTGTTGCAAAACGTCTGGTTGTAACGGAGGCCAGTTGGTTGCAATCTTGTAATATGACGTGTTGAAAACCAGTTTAAAACGAGATAATAACGCCATTAAGACACATGGACCACCTACCAGTTAGAACTAATAGTATTGGAATTCAGATTTGAATTCTGATTGTAATTCTAAGGTTATGATTTATAGTTGGAAAAGTGGGCATAATAATGCAGGGCTTAAGTTAAATGTATTTCCTTATGTTCCTATACCACAGGCTGGGACCCTCCAAGCTAGTGCTGGAGAGCAAGTGTTCCAGACAGATGTCCATTCCGCTGGCCATGATGGACTAAGCCTGCCAGCCCTGGTAGACTGCCCCCAGGACAGCCCTCGAAAGGTAAGAAACAGCTTTTAGTTCTGTTGCAAAACGTCTGGTTGTAACGGAGGCCAGTTGGTTGTAATCTAGTAATATGACGGGTTAAAAACCAGTTTAAAACGAGATAATAACGCCATTAAGACACATGGACCACCTACCAGTTAGAACTAATAGTATTGGAATTCAGATTTTAATTCTGATTGTAATTCTAAGGTTATGATTTATAGTTGGAAAAGTGGGCATAATAATGCAGGGCTTAAGTTAAATGTATTTCCTTATGTTCCTATACCCCAGGCTCGGACCCTCCAAGCTAGTGCTGGAGAGCAAGTGTTCCAGACAGATGTCCATTCCGCTGGCCATGATGGACTAAGCCTGCCAGCCCTGGTAGACTGCCCCCAGGACAGGCCTCGAAAGGTAAGAAACAGTTTTTAGTTCTGTTGCAAAACGTCTGGTTGTAACGGAGGCCAGTTGGTTGCAATCTAATAATATGACGGGTTGAAAACCAGTTTAAAACGAGATAATAACGCCATTACGACACATGGACCACCTACCAGTTAGAACTAAGAGTTTTGGAATTCAGATTTTAATTCTGATTGTAATTCTAAGGTTATGATTTATAGTTGGAAAAGTGGGCATAATAATGGAGGGCTTAAGTTAAATGTATTTCCTTATGTTCCTATACCCCAGTCTGGGACCCTCCAAGCTAGTGCTGGAGAGCAAGTGTTCCAGACAGATGTCCATTCCGCTGGCCACGATGGACTAAGCCTGCCAGCCCTGGTAGACTGCCCTCGGGACAGCCCTCGAAAGGTAAGAAACAGCTTTTAGTTCTGTTGCAAAACGTCTGGTTGTAACGGAGGCCAGTTGGTTGCAATCTTGTAATATGACGTGTTGAAAACCAGTTTAAAACGAGATAATAACGCCATTAAGACACATGGACCACCTACCAGTTAGAACTAATAGTATTGGAATTCAGATTTTAATTCTGATTGTAATTCTAAGGTTAACCCTTATGTGTGACATGTCACTCAGTACCATCATGCCTATGGTGAAAAATTTGGTTTCTATGGTGATATGATTTCCCCACTGTTGTTATTTGTCTCAGAACCTTGTGCCAAAGCCCCCGCAAGGCCCCGGGCCCAGCCGAGAGGCCAATATAGCAAAGGCAGAAAAGAAGGCCAGAGAGGCTATCAAGGCTAGAAGGGCTAGGGAGGCTAAGGCAGGGGTGAAAAAACTAAGCCGCCAAGTAGTTGGTGTGTTGGCACTGCCTCAAACTCTTCTATCTCGAACAACCAGTTACAGTGAGTATTGATCTCCACTTCCAAAATACTTGGATTTATTGATAGAATTCTAAAACGATATATGGTGGAAGGATCAACTAATGTCTATGATCCTCTTTCTGTAGGTGTCCTGCCAGCTATCAAGAAGGGCACTAAAGTTACTAAAATGGAGACAACAGGTGGGTGTTGGTGACACAGTGTTTGTTCCTGATTATACAACTTCAATAGAATCATTTCCGTGGTTACTAGCTTGTTCGGTGGTAATTCTGACTGTCTTCTGTTTCAGAACCCCTATGTCCCTTGACACCTGATGGGGAGATAATGATGACGACCACCCATGCAGCACGGGCAGCTCCTTCCCAGACCCTGGAAGAAGAGGTGGGGGGAGCTGAGGTCTCCGAGATGAGTGACAGCTCCCTGATGCCCACCAAGAACAGGCAGGACTCCCTGGAGAAGATTCCCTCCCTCCTACCAGGCAAGGAGGACATCCTCCTTCGCAGCACTCCCTGTGCCACCGTCATGAGTCCCCAGACTCTGAAGTTTATTCTCCATGGCATCATGTGCCAACTGGAGGCCTCAGAGTCCCCCCAGACAAGGAGGGCCAATGACCCCTTCAGGCTGATGAAGGATCTCTTTGTGGAGGTCCAGCATGCCCTGAAGAATGCTGACATCTCTGTCGTCTTTGGCCTGGAGGAGAGCATCCAATTCAGTGGGCAGGATGCGGTGAAGGCCATCGTGAAGACTGCGGCTAAAAGATTGTCCCTGCGTTCGGACTCCAACCGGGCTCAACTGCGTGCCGCACGCTCTGGTAGCGAGGGAGCCATCGGGTGCATGGCGGACACCATCACACAAGTCATAGATGACTATTCCGAGAACTGGAGTTCCGACGGCCATTTTGGAGCCAGGAGGAGCCGTGCTAGTGGGAGATCACACTCCTCAACCTCCTCAAGGAGTGACGTCACCCTCACCGAGGAGCTCCTGGCTTGGAGGGAAACCCTAGAAGAGGACCTAGAGGAGATGGCTGATGACAGCACTGGTTTGGAAAAGACCAGTGTAAGCTCAGCCATCTCTGAGAAGTCCCAGGTAATTAGCTACCTTTCTGAAAGCACCAAGCCCATCAGCAGCGCCCTCTCCACAGACCTCAAGGACATCACCTCCACACAGGTGAGACAGCCAAGAACCAGTAGATCGTTTAGTTATTTGGGCTGTTTGATTGTGAGGCATCGACTCATTTCTGTTTCTCTCTCTACTAAGAAGAAAGAGAAGGAAGAGGCTACGAAGAAAGAAGTGAGGAAGTCAGGAAAGAAGAAGCGAGGAAATAACAAGGACCAGAAGAAGAACAAGGTGTCTCCTCTTGGCAATGATAGTAAGTCCTCATTTCTGTCAGTCAGCATGTGCATCTGTCTTCAGCACACTATTGTAATGTAAGGACGGGAGACTATGATGAAGTTATCAGGGTCTTATTCATTAGCCACTAAATGGAAGACAACGGACTAAAACAGGGAGGAACTTTCTTGAACTTGCCAATAACAAATGCTTGTTTTTGTTTTCCGTTTCAAAATATTTTGCTACTGTGTACCCTAATGAACACGACCCTGATTTCATGCCCTGTTCTCTGTCACCTGTTCAGGTATTGTAGCTGCAGATGAGCCTAAGAAAAAACAGGCTCTCCTCCCGCGGATCACAGCCGCCCTGGCAAAACTATTTTGCTTCCCCTGCAAGTGCCATCACACAAACCGAAACAGGCAAAAGCCTACGTAATTACATCCTCAGCCAGTTCTTTGTAGCCTATACAACGCAGGTTATTTGTCCTTCAGATGTATTCTTTTTGCTAGTGAAGGCATGCTAAGGTTAACCCCAGAGGGAGGTTTCATATGGCGTTAATATAGAGCTGAATGAACACACAATCAACTGGTGACACAATGTTTCGATCAGTGCCCCAGAAAAGGGGATCTGGTTGGTTCATCTACTTTGGAAAAGTGAGGCTTAAACCAATCCCATGGACATCCCGTGTATCGTTTATGTGTATATTTTCTGTTAATGCCTAGGCAAATGCAAGGGCATCCGGGGTTATGTAAGTATACATAGTTTAATCTGTTTGTAGTCCATTTGAGGTTAACGCAGCAGTGCTGGTGATCCTTTTAATCTGTATCTTATTGAATCACAGACCTGATCAGGGTCAAATCGGCCTAGCCCCCCTCCGACAATACACTCACTACCATTGCAGAATAAATGATTAGTCACATCGCAATTCCTTTGGAGGGAGGATGGTGGAAATGTGTATTTTAAAGCCCTGCTCCCCTTGGTATTCATGGAAACGTGATTATCAGGAGGGCGCTTATAGCTAAACTAGGAATTCAGGAAGCAATTCTTGTTCTAAATGTGGTTGCGTTTAGGGAACTTGGGTATTCTGAGGGAGCTTCACCGGATGACATGATATTCTAATTAGCCCAAATGTGTCTGGTCTTCATTCAAGCTTACCGTCAAAGCAACTTATTCATTAGATTCATCTCGATTCTAGATAACATCTGCTGTACAGGGCCATGGACCGATATAATGAATGTATATGAACTCAGCAAAAAAAGAAACGTCCCTTTTTCAGGACCCTGTCTTTCAAAGATAATTCGAAAAAATCCAAATACCTTCACAGATCTTCATTGTAAAGGGTTTAAACACTGTTTCCCATGCTTGTTCAATGAACCATAAACAATTAATGAGCATGAACCTGTGGAACGGTCTTTAAGACACTAACAGCTTACAGACGATAGGCAATTAAGGTCACAGTTATGAAAACCTAGGATGCTAAAGAGGCCTGCCGATTGCCTCTTCAAAGTGCAATTTAGGGAGATGGGTTAATCTGTGTGTGTGTGTAAAACTGCTACTTTAAGTTTCAGAACATGTACATAACCACGAGTTATGAGAACCCCTTCCAACGTACATCCTGCATGAACTTGCGACAGACAGGGCGGATCTCTTTGCTTAGGGTGGCGCTGAACATCATGCACTGCTTCTCGTGGGGTGTGAGCCTGAAGATGTCCTGAACATCACGCCTCATGTCTGAGGGAGAGACGATAGGAAAATATGGCCGTCACAAAAAAAGTCAACCCACTCAGCCTGAAATCCGAGGACTACATAAAATGTAAATACTTTCCTATGTTTTGGCTAAATCCTTACTTAAGTCACACCCTCTATCACATTCTGTTCCAAGATCCACTACTACTTAGTATGACAGTGTATTAGAAGTGCATTCTAAGTGGTATGCTAGTAGGTACATTGGAACACATGTTTTCAATTGACCATTCATCTGTGACATTTCAACTTACTCCCGTCACTCACATCTGGCATCAGCCCCCCTGTCCTACTCACCCAGCTGCTCCAGCATCTTGTCACACTCGTCCAGGACAAAGTGCCTCACGTTCTTCAGGTTGAGGGTCTTGTTGCGGATGAGGGCCAGGATGCGGCCGGGTGTTCCCACCACAATGTGGGGGCAATTCTTCTTCAGCACGTCCTCGTCCTTCTTGATGGACAGGCCCCCGAAGAACACGGCTGCCTTGACGGTGGGCATGTACTTGGAGAAGCGCTCATACTCTTTGCTGATCTGGAAGGCCAGCTCTCGTGTGTGGCACATCACCAGCACAGACACCTGGTAGACAGAGAGAGAGGTAGGGGAGGATGTTTAATACAGAGCTCTCTGGACAGCAGAGAAACAAAAAGCACACAAGATTATCCAATAGGATAGAAAAGCTGTGTAAACAGTGAGATTAAAAGGAGAACAAATTCAGACTGCAATTGGCCCAGCGTCATTAGGGTTAAACCGGGGTAGGCCGTCATTGTAAATAAGAATTTGTTCTTAACTGACTTGCCTAGTCCAAATAAAAGGTTAAATAAAGTTGGAGATTAGAAGTAAACACTTTCTTATGCAAGTATCCCCAGTTTCAGATTAAGCCTATTCCTAAACTACAAAGCACTCAATGGATTCTCCATTGAAAGCTATTTTTAGTGCAGGAGGTCTAGGCTTCAATGTAACAGCAATTCAGTTGCTGCTTCCACAATGTAGAGATTAATTTCATTATTCAACCACTCACCTGCCCGTCCACAGGCTCAATCTGCTGCAGGGTGGCCAGTACAAACACAGCCGTCTTGCCCATACCAGACTTGGCCTGGCACAGGATGTCCATGCCCAGGATGGCCTGTGGGATGCACTCGTGTTGGACTGAAAGACAGAAACGTAACTAGGGAAGTTAGTTAAGAACAAATTCTTATTTACAATGACGGCCTACCAAAAGGCCTCCTGCGGGGATTGGGATTACATTTTATTTTTTTAAATAGGACAATACACACATCACTACATAAAGAGAGACCTAAGACAAGAACATAGCAAGGCATCAACACAAGACAACACAGCATGGTAGCAGCACAAACCATGGTACAAACATTGGGCACAGACAACAGCACAAAGGGCAAGAAGGTAGAGACAACAATACATCACACTGACAGTTGTGGCTGCTTTGTAAGAGTGTCCATGATTGAGTCTTTGAATGAAGAGATTGAGATAAAACTGTACAGTTTGAGTGTTTGTTGCAGCTCGTTCCAGTCACTAGCTGCAGAAAACTGAAGAGAGGAGCGACCCAGGGATGCGTGCGCTTTGGGGACCTTTAACAGAATGTGACTGGCAGAACAGGTGTTGCATGTGGAGGATGAGGGCTGCAGTAGATATCTCAGATAGGGGAGGGGGGGGTGAGGCCTAGAGGGTTTTATAAATAAGCATCAACCAGTGGGTCTTGCGACAGGTATACAGAGGTGACCAGTTTAAGTATGATGTGATGCTTGAAGGGGCATACATGTATAACTCATAGTCCGAGTCCCAAATAACAACATATATATAGTGGATTACTTTCGACCAGGGCCCAGACACACACAGCACTAGTTTTGAACAAAGCCCTATCGGCCCAGCTCAATAATGGTACACTATATCAGGAATAGGGTGCCATTTGACATACACAGAATGGACAAAGTCAAAAACAGTCCTTGGTTGAAGGTGGGCAGTGCCTGTGAGGCTCACCTTCAGAGGGATGTTCAAAGCCAGTCGACAATGGCGCGGAGCAGCTCTGGTTTGAGCAGGAAGTCTCGGAAGCCAGAGCTGTGGATGGAGACGTAAGAGCCCTTTACCTCCTTCTTGCCCGCAGGTGTGGCGGTCTCCAAGGCAACCTGAGGCTCCTCATCCTCTTCATAGTCCAACAGCTCGTTGTCAACGTCGTTCTCTGCCATTCTAGAGAAGGGGTACTTGCATTAGTTGAAGCTAGGAAAGACTGGAGACTAGTTTGGGAGGGGGGGGGGGGGGGCTGTATCAACAATACAGTAAATTCAGAAGGTTAATTGAAATGCCAATTCAATAATCTATGTAAAATTCCTCACCATCTAACCTTAGTTATATTAAATGAGGATTCCAATTCAGTCTAAAACAGGATTCCAATCCCGTCTAACACAGGATTCCAATCCCGTCTAACACAGGATTTTCCCATATTCGGTCCTTGGGCCTCCAAGGGGTGCACGTCCCCCGTCGAGTTTGGGAAACACTCGTCGTGTATTCCTACATAACATTAGCTATGTAATATTCATATGCGTAAACATACTGAATTGTAATTGGATGCATTTTACCGCCATATCATACTGTGCTATGATTGGTTAAGACCACCCAAATGGTTAGGTGATGGTCGTTTTGATCCTGGTTGGCGATACGTTAACATGCCAGTTATAGTTAGCTAATAAAGAGCTACGTTAAGAAATATCCTGTAGTACTGCATTTTATTATTTTGTACAAAGCGTGCAAAACAAGACATGGTGTCAGAGTAAAAGGTCTTAAAAGATGGATTTTTCTGGAGTTCCTTCACCTCGAATGGACTGGGAGTCTACAAACTTACCTGATGCATGGCGTAAGTTCAAACAGCATGTGGCGCTGATGTTCACGGGTCCTCTGAGGGACAAAGGAGAAGAGTTAAAGTGCAGCTCCTCTGGATCGGTGAAAAAGGGAGAGATATTTACAACACATGGACACTTACCGAGGCTGAATCAAAGGTACTGAAAACATACCACGATCGTTTTGAAGCATATGTTGTGCCGAAGACCAATACGATATTCGCTAGGTACAAATTCCATGAGAAAGTACAGGGAGCTAGCGAGTCTTTTGAACAGTTTGTGACAGAGCTGCGTCTGCTTGTGAAAGACTGATGATGCAAACAAGGATGAGATGGTCAGGGACCGTATTGTATTTGGAATACACTCACCGCGAGTGAGAGAGAAACTTTTGAATGTTGGGTCTGAGGTAACGCTGGACAAAGCTATCGACATAGCCAGATCTCACGAGCTAGCGCAGGCTCAGATGAAAACCATTTCGCGCGGCAGCAAGAGCGCATCACGTGAACAAGCAGTGCACGCAGTCAGGCAGACATCAAAGCACACCTCCGGTGCGCAGAGAGCGCGTTTTAGAACAGAGCGAAACATAACTCCAAAACAGAGCGACACACACTCAAAACGCCCCAAAACATGTGGATATTGTGGATACAAAGTGCATGGCGAACAAGGAAATTGCCCAGCTAAAGGCAAACAGTGTACTAAATGTGGAAAATGGAATCACTTTGCAAAAGTGTGCAGAGCTTACCGTGGAAAAACAGTACACACTATGAGTGAAGATGAAATGTCAATCAAATCAAACTGTTTATTGATTCAGTGACACAGAAATGTCAAATATCAGAGACAGAGCAAGCCTTTGCTGACATTGAGATAGGAACACAAGGCACAAAGCTAAAGTTCAAACTGGACACTGGTGCACAAGTAAACATTATTCCTCTGAATAAGTACCGCAGCTTGACATCTGAGTGCGAGCTACAGTCCACCACGCGCAGACTGACTGGTTATGGTGGTGAACAGCTCCCAGTAAAAGGCACATGCACTTTCAAATGCAAATACAAGGAAAGTGACATGATGTTAAACTTTTATGTTGTTGACACTAGTGCACCTGCCGTGCTAGGTCTTAAAGCATGTTTACTAGAGCACCTGCAGTGCTAGGTCTTAAAGCATGTTTAGACATGGACCTCATCAAGCTAGTTTTATCAGTGACAGCACCAGTAGAGACAGACAATGTACTGGAGGAGTTTGCTGATGTTTTTACAGGAATAGGATTATTCCCAGGAGAATGTACCATTCACCTTGACCCAGACGCAACCCCTGTGGTCTACCCACCGAGAAAGATTCCCCTTGCTCTCCGTGCCCGTCTGAAGAAAGAGTTGGAGAGCATGGAGCAATCTGACATAGTCACCAAGGTTACAGAACCGACTGACTGGGTAAACGCCTTAGTGGTGGTGGAGAAACCACGCACAGGCAAGCTCAGAGTATGTCTCGACCCAAGAGATTTGAACAAGGCTATCAAACGCACCCATTATCCTTTACCGACGCTAGATGGCATCACACACAAGCTAGCGGGAGCACGCTACTTCAGTGTCATGGACGCTAGATCAGGCTACTGGGCTATCAAGGTCACAGAAGAGTCATCTAAGCTCACAACATTCAACACACCGTTTGGACGCTACAGGTTCCGTCGCCTGCCTTTTGGGATTATCTCAGCCCAAGACGAGTTTCAGTGAAAGATCGACGAAGTGTACGAAGGCCTCGACGGATTTGTGGCAATTGTGGACGACATCCTTGTCTATGGTCGAACCAAAGAGGAGCACGACCGAAACCTCCGCGCGATGCTGCAAAGGTCCCGCGAGAGAGGAGTCCGGCTCAACCCCGAGAAGAGCACAGTCGGCGCTACAGAGGTCAGCTACTTCGGACATCTTCTTACAGCGACTGGAATCAAGCCAGATCCACAGAAGATCTTAGCCATAAAAGAAATGGAGCCACCAAAGAACCGTGCAGAGCTGGAAACAGTGCTTGGCATGGTCAACTACTTAGCCAAGTTCGCACCCAGCCTCTCCAATGCTAATGCACCCCTGCGTCAACTGCTAAAGCAGTCCAGTGAGTTTCTCTGGGACAAGCAACACGACATTGCTTTCCAGAATGTGAAAGACTTGATCACGAGAGAACCAGGACCAATCCTTGCCTACTACGACCCCGACAAAGAGCTCAGACTCCAAGTGGACGCGTCGAAGTATGGACTAGGTGCAGTGCTACTGCAAGAAGGAAAGCCCATCGGCTACGCTTCCAAATCTCTCACAGACTGTGAAATCAACTACGCTCAAATTGAAAAGGAGCTCTACGCCATTCTGTTCGGATGTAAACGTTTCCATCAGTACATATATGGACGACAAGTCATTGTGGAATCCGACCACAAGCCCCTTGAGTCAATCATGAGGAAACCACTAGCCGCAGCCCCGCCAAGGCTACAGAGAATGATCCTTCAACTACAAAAATACGAGTTCACAATCACTCACCGTCCAGGCAAAGACATCCCTGTCGCAGACACACTCTCCAGGAAGTTTCTTACCTATAAGGACAGCAGCCTCAGTGAAGGCATGGACATGCAAGTGCACACTGTGTACAGCAACTTACCAGTTAGTGACACAAAACTGAAGGAGATCCAAGCAGAAACAGAAAAGGACTCACAACTCGCACAGCTGAGGAAAGTCATACAGGATGGATGGCCTGAGGAGAGGAGAAAATGCCCTCAGAGTGTCTCAGAATTCTGGAACCATCGTGATGAACTATCACAGATCAACGGAATAATTTTCAAAGGAGAGAAAATCATTATTCCTACCAGTCTCAGAGAAGAGATTTTGACAAAGATCCATGCTGGACACATGGGCATGGAAAAGTGCAAACAGAGAGCACGGGACATTTTGTTTTGGTCCGGAATGTGCAAACAAATAGAGGACATTGTTGGTAAATGCGCCATATGTCTTGAACGACGCCCCTCAAACACCAAAGAGCCAATGTTACCTCACTGTATTCCAGACCGACCCTGGCAGGTCGTGGCAACCGATCTGTTTACCTGGAACAACGAGGACTACATCGTAACAGTGGACTACTACAGCAGATACTTCGAACTCGACAAGCTTCACAGCACCACATCTGCAGCTGTGATACACAAGCTGAAAGCAGCCTTTGCCAGGCATGGCATTGTAGAGACTTTAATATCTGACAATGGGCCCTGTTACAAATCAAATGAGTTTGAATCCTTCACAAAAGCATGGGAGTTTACACATGTCACCACAAGCCCGCATTACCCTCAAAGTAATGGCCTTGCTGAAAAATCTGTGCAGATTGCTAAATCACTCATGGATAAAGCAAAAGCAGACAAGAGAGACCCCTACCTCAGTCTCCTTGAATACCGCAACACTCCAGTTGACAACTTCAAATCACCAGCCCAGCTGTTGATGAGCCACAGACTTCGCTCAATTCTTCCCAGCACCAACCAGCAGCTACAACCTGAGGTCGTCAGTTACAAGGAAATGCATGAAAAACGTACACAGAGACAACAACAACAAAAGCGATACTACGACAGGTCAGCTGACACTGAACGTTCATATCACGTCCGCACCGCAGAAGGAGCGGTGTACCGCCGCAATCGTCGTCACCTACTGAACACAAAAGAACAACACACTGATGAGATGAACTGTTCCCCTGAAAGAGAATGTGATGGACTAAACACACACACAGCACAACATACACCATACTTACCTGCAACACCACAAGAACTGTTGACTGACACAGAAGCATGCTCAGCATCATATCGCACAAGGTCAGGAAGAGAGGTCAAGCCCAGAGCTTTCCTAGACCTGTGAAATGTCAAAGGGTGTAGGCGGATCGCTGCCCTAAAAGAGTTCCAGACTGTAAACTTGTTATTGAAAGTTCACTTGCAATGCTTTGGTATTGTATTTGTTTGAAATGTTAAGATGTTATTTCTACAGTGAAAGCTGAGTTGCTGAGAATCCCTTGTTTGAAAAGTAACAGTATGTTGGATTATTGTTTCAGAGTCTATGTTGATTCAGTTGGTATAGTATGCAATATAAATGGTTACTTACCTTGAGTTCAAACTGCAGAGCATGTTTTCAAAAGAAATGCTTAGAATATGTAAACATTTTTTTTTTTTTTTAAAGAAGGGGGATGTAATATTCATATGTGTAAACATACTGAATTGTAATTGGATGCATTTTACCGCCATATCATACTGTGCTATGATTGGTTAAGACCACCCAAATGGTTAGGTGATGGTCGTTTTGATCCTGGTTGGCGATACGTTAACATGCCAGTTATAGCTAGCTAATAAAGAGCTACGTTAAGAAATATCCTGTAGTACTGCATTTTATAGTTTTGTACAAAGCGTGCAAAACAAGACAAGCTAGGTAACGGCTAGGCTGTTAATAATGCTAGTAGCAGGCCGCACTCACACCGCCAAAGTTGGACAGAACGCAAAATGGGAAGCGAATACATTTGGCACATAATCATTACAATTTACCTAGCTAGAAACAAGGATTGGACCAGCGACCACCCAGTAACTCAGTTTACAGTAGTTAGCCAGTTGCCCGATTCAATCAAGTTGAACAAGGAATCATGCCTCACTCTCCGCACAAACAATGGCAGCCGCCTCCTCTCATTCAAACTTTGTGACAGCAAAGTGCTATAAAGGGAAATAGGTTCCAAATGCAAGGTGAATATTCAGAAATAACGTTGGCTCAAATGAATAATGAGCAAGACATTTCTAGGGCCTAACTTGACCTAAAATGTAATTATCGGAACCAACCTGCTTTTAGTTCTGTTGCAAAACGTCTGGTTGTAACGGAGGCCAGTTGGTTGCAATCTAGTAATATGACGGGTTGAAAACCAGTTTAAAATTGGATAATAACGCCATTTAGACACATGGACCACCTACCAGTTAGAACTTATAGTATTGGAATTCAGATTTTAATTCTGATTGTAATTCTTAGGTTATGATTTATAGTTGGAAAAGTGGCCATAATAATGGAGGGCTAAAGTTAAATGTATTTCCTTATGTTCCTATACCCCAGGCTGGGACGCTCCAAGCGAGTGCTGGAGAGCACATGCTCCAGACAGATGTCCATTCTGCTGGCCATGATGGACTAAGCCTGCCAGCCCTGGTATACTGCCCCCAGGACAGGCCTCGAAAGGTAAGAAACAGCTTTTAGTTCTGTTGCAAAACGTCTGGTTGTAACGGAGGCCAGTTGGTTGTAATCTAGTAATATGACGTGTTGAAAACCAGTTTAAAACGAGATAATAACGCCATTAAGACACATGGACCACCTACCAGTTAGAACTAATAGTATTGTAATTCAGATTTTAATTCTGATTGTAATTCTAAGGTTAACCCTTATGTGACATGTCACTCAGTACCATCATGCCTATGGTGAAAAATTTGGTTTCTATGGTGATATGATTTCCCCACTGTTGTTATTTGTCTCAGAACCTTGTGCCAAAGCCCCCGCAAGGCCCCAGGCCCAGCCGAGAGGCCAATATAGCAAAGGCAGAAAAGAAGGCCAGAGAGGCTATCAAGGCTAGAAGGGGTAGGGAGGCTAAGGCAGGGGTGAAAAAACTAAGCCGCCAAGTAGTTGGTGTGTTGGCACTGCCTCAAACTCTTCTATCTCGAACAACCAGTTACAGTGAGTATTGATCTCCACTTCCAAAATACTTGGATTTATTGATAGAATTCTAAAACGATATATGGTGGAAGGATCAACTAATGTCTATGATCCTCTTTCTGTAGGTGTCCTGCCAGCTATCAAGAAGGGCACTAAAGTTACTAAAATGGAGACAACAGGTGGGTGTTGGTGACACAGTGTTTGTTCCTGATTATACAACTTCAATAGAATCGTTTCCGTGGTTACTAGCTTGTTCGGTGGTAATTCTGACTGTCTTCTGTTTCAGAACCCCTATGTCCCTTGACACCTGATGGGGAGATAATTATGACGACCACCCATGCAGCACGGGCAGCTCCTTCCCAGACCCTGGAAGAAGAGGTCGGGGGAGCTGAGGTCTCCGAGATGAGTGACAGCTCCCTGATGCCCACCAAGAACAGGCAGGACTCCCTGGAGAAGATTCCCTCCCTCCTACCAGGCAAGGACGACATCCTCCTTCGCAGCACTCCCTGTGCCACCGTCATGAGCCCCCAGACTCTGAAGTTTATTCTCCATGGCATCATGTGCCAACTGGAGGCCTCAGAGTCCCCCCAGACAAGGAGGGCCAATGACCCCTTCAGGCTGATGAAGGATCTCTTTGTGGAGGTCCAGCATGCCCTGAAGAATGCTGACATCTCTGTCGTCTTTGGCCTGGAGGAGAGCATCCAATTCAGTGGGGAGGATGCGGTGAAGGCCATCGTGAAGACTGCGGCTAAAAGATTGTCCCTGCGTTCGGATTCCAACCGGGCTCAACTGCGTGCCGCACGCTCTGGTAGCGAGGGAGCCATCGGGTGCATGGCGGACACCATCACACAAGTCATAGATGACTATTCCGAGAACTGGAGTTCCGACGGCCATTTTGGAGCCAAGAGGAGCCGTGCTAGTGGGAGATCACACTCCTCAACCTCCTCAAGGAGTGACGTCACCCTCACCGAGGAGCTCCTGGCTTGGAGGGAAACCCTAGATGAGGACCTAGAGGAGATGGCTGATGACAGCACTGGTTTGGAAAAGACCAGTGTAAGCTCAGCCATCTCTGAGAAGTCCCAGGTAATTAGATACCTTTCTGAAAGCACCAAGCCCATCAGCAGCGCCCTCTCCACAGACCTCAAGGACATCACCTCCACACAGGTGAGACAGCCAAGAACCAGTAGATCGTTTAGTTATTTGGGCTGTTTGATTGTGAGGCATCGACTCATTTCTGTTTCTCTCTCTACTAAGAAGAAAGAGAAGGAAGAGGCTATGAAGAAAGAAGTGAGGAAGTCAGGAAAGAAGAAGCGAGGAAATAACAAGGACCAGAAGAAGAACAAGGTGTCTCCTCTTGGCAATGATAGTAAGTCCTCATTTCTGTCAGTCAGCATGTGCATCTGTCTTCAGCACACTATTGTAATGTAAGGACGGGAGACTATGATGAAGTTATCAGGGTCTTATTCATTAGCCACTAAATGGAAGACAACGGACTAAAACAGGGAGGAACTTTCTTGAACTTGCCAATAACAAATGCTTGTTTTTGTTTTCCGTTTCAAAATATTTTGCTACTGTGTACCCTAATGAACACGACCCTGATTTCATGCCCTGTTCTCTGTCACCTGTTCAGGTATTGTAGCTGCAGATGAGCCTAAGAAAAAACAGGCTCTCCTCCCGCGGATCACAGCCGCCCTGGCAAAACTATTTTGCTTCCCCTGCAAAAAAAAAATGCAAAAAGTAACTGTGCAGAAGACGAGTTTGGGAAAACCCTGCTGCCACCTCCCCCAACCCATTTTCTAAAAAAAACTCTCAAAGCCAACAGAAGAGGGAGGGAGACAACACCCCCTACTCACAACTCATTTTATTACACCCCATTTAATTCAATAAACACAACTTGCAGCTATTTTGATCCTCTTCTTGTTGAGTTTTTTTTTACAGACCCACCTGCATGCTATAGATTCTTAAAGTCAATTTGCAGTCTACTGTCTACTACAGTATCATTGTTATGAGTATGTTCACTGTGCCAGTCATTTTAGCCAGTATAGGCTATAATAATGCCCTAACCTAATTGCAATTGACATAATAAGAGTTACATTTGAATAATTAAAATAGATTTCATTCGATTAGATGAGTTTATTAGTCACATACATAGGGGTCGCAGATGTAATTGCAGGGTACAGTGAAATTCTTAAGATCTGAACTCCAACAGTGCAGGTCAAAAAGATAAGTGACTGAAACAATAATAACAATAATAATAATATGCATAATATATACATATTTATTTACAACATTTACAAACCAACAGCCTGCATTCATCCAGTTTGTATAAAGTATGATAGATGTGTGACATGAAGCTATATGGGGCATTTTGGGCATAGGCATAACAATGACTGTCTTGGACAAATAGACATCTGGCTTAAAACATTTATTCATTCATGGGCAATATGTGTGCCTGCCCTGATCATATCAGCTTACTACATCTGTCTTCCCTCACCAAACCCACCAATGATTTGATTTATTTGACTATAATCATTTGATTGGTCCATATTATTGACACTAAATAGATGTTACGTTAACCGTAGCTGTTAAAAGTCCAATAGTGGGAGTGTGCAGACTGATGATGGCGCGACTTTAATTCCTGACTATTTCAGTTATGACCAACAGAGGGCAACATTTATCCATAAAATACGATAAAACCTCACTGAACCAAGGTGAATTGGGTTACATTGCATTTTTTTTTTAGATATCGTATGTGATCAGAAACAATGCATTCATTTCCCGGAGTGGTCGCTCTGTGCTTTTGTAGTTGACGTAATAGAAGCCTGTGACGTAAACGAACTCAAGAAAACGTTCAGTGCGCTACTTTTGGCTCAGTTGAGTTGATGCTTTGCAAAGGACAGTCATCCTCATGTTCAAATAAATCACTTTGAGTGGACAAAGGAAAAATTATGTGTGAGTACAGCAAAATTGGCCAAGATGTTGTAAAAAAAAAAAGTGAAATGTATTTTAAAATGTATGTTTATAAAAAAATGTCAGGTCCAATCTGAAGGGTGACTGAAAGCACAATGGATAGAAATCATAAACCGTTGAGAATAAATCTTCTAAAAGTAAGTCTCACAAGTGATAAAAAAATGTTTGTTCATTCTGGGGCTAACTCTCTTGATATGTAATGAGGCTATCTTCTTGGTAGTATAACCTATATCCTGTAAAAACAGATTGATATGATTTATAGTTGGAAAAGTGGGCATAATTAATTGAGGGCTAAGATTAAATGTATTTCCTTATGTTCATTTACCCCAGGCTGGGACCCTCCAAGCTAGTGCTGGAGAGCACGTGCTCCAGACAGATGTCCATTCCGCTGGCCATGATGGACTAAGCCTGCCAGCCCTGGTAGACTGCCCCCAGGACAGCCCTCGAAAGGTAAGAAACAGTTTTTAGTTCTGTTGCAAAACGTCTGGTTGTAACGGAGGCCAGTTGGTTGCAATCTAATAATATGACGGGTTGAAAACCAGTTTAAAACGAGATAATAACGCCATTACGACACATGGACCACCTACCAGTTAGAACTAAGAGTTTTGGAATTCAGATTTTAATTCTGATTGTAATTCTAAGGTTATGATTTATAGTTGGAAAAGTGGGCATAATAATGGAGGGCTTAAGTTAAATGTATTTCCTTATGTTCCTATACCCCAGTCTGGGACCCTCCAAGCTAGTGCTGGAGAGCAAGTGTTCCAGACAGATGTCCATTCCGCTGGCCACGATGGACTAAGCCTGCCAGCCCTGGTAGACTGCCCTCGGGACAGCCCTCGAAAGGTAAGAAACAGCTTTTAGTTCTGTTGCAAAACGTCTGGTTGTAACGGAGGCCAGTTGGTTGCAATCTTGTAATATGACGTGTTGAAAACCAGTTTAAAACGAGATAATAACGCCATTAAGACACATGGACCACCTACCAGTTAGAACTAATAGTATTGTAATTCAGATTTTAATTCTGATTGTAATTCTAAGGTTAACCCTTATGTGTGACATGTCACTCAGTACCATCATGCCTATGGTGAAAAATTTGGTTTCTATGGTGATATGATTTCCCCACTGTTGTTATTTGTCTCAGAACCTTGTGCCAAAGCCCCCGCAAGGCCCCGGGCCCAGCCGAGAGGCCAATATAGCAAAGGCAGAAAAGAAGGCCAGAGAGGCTATCAAGGCTAGAAGGGCTAGGGAGGCTAAGGCAGGGGTGAAAAAACTAAGCCGCCAAGTAGTTGGTGTGTTGGCACTGCCTCAAACTCTTCTATCTCGAACAACCAGTTACAGTGAGTATTGATCTCCACTTCCAAAATACTTGGATTTATTGATAGAATTCTAAAACGATATATGGTGGAAGGATCAACTAATGTCTATGATCCTCTTTCTGTAGGTGTCCTGCCAGCTATCAAGAAGGGCACTAAAGTTACTAAAATGGAGACAACAGGTGGGTGTTGGTGACACAGTGTTTGTTCCTGATTATACAACTTCAATAGAATCGTTTCCGTGGTTACTAGCTTGTTCGGTGGTAATTCTGACTGTCTTCTGTTTCAGAACCCCTATGTCCCTTGACACCTGATGGGGAGATAATGATGACGACCACCCATGCAGCACGGGCAGCTCCTTCCCAGACCCTGGAAGAAGAGGTGGGGGGAGCTGAGGTCTCCGAGATGAGTGACAGCTCCCTGATGCCCACCAAGAACAGGCAGGACTCCCTGGAGAAGATTCCCTCCCTCCTACCAGGCAAGGAGGACATCCTCCTTCGCAGCACTCCCTGTGCCACCGTCATGAGCCCCCAGACTCTGAAGTTTATTCTCCATGGCATCATGTGCCAACTGGAGGCCTCAGAGTCCCCCCAGACAAGGAGGGCCAATGACCCCTTCAGGCTGATGAAGGATCTCTTTGTGGAGGTCCAGCATGCCCTGAAGAATGCTGACATCTCTGTCGTCTTTGGCCTGGAGGAGAGCATCCAATTCAGTGGGCAGGATGCGGTGAAGGCCATCGTGAAGACTGCGGCTAAAAGATTGTCCCTGCGTTCGGACTCCAACCGGGCTCAACTGCGTGCCGCACGCTCTGGTAGCGAGGGAGCCATCGGGTGCATGGCGGACACCATCACACAAGTCATAGATGACTATTCCGAGAACTGGAGTTCCGACGGCCATTTTGGAGCCAGGAGGAGCCGTGCTAGTGGGAGATCACACTCCTCAACCTCCTCAAGGAGTGACGTCACCCTCACCGAGGAGCTCCTGGCTTGGAGGGAAACCCTAGAAGAGGACCTAGAGGAGATGGCTGATGACAGCACTGGTTTGGAAAAGACCAGTGTAAGCTCAGCCATCTCTGAGAAGTCCCAGGTAATTAGCTACCTTTCTGAAAGCACCAAGCCCATCAGCAGCGCCCTCTCCACAGACCTCAAGGACATCACCTCCACACAGGTGAGACAGCCAAGAACCAGTAGATCGTTTAGTTATTTGGGCTGTTTGATTGTGAGGCATCGACTCATTTCTGTTTCTCTCTCTACTAAGAAGAAAGAGAAGGAAGAGGCTACGAAGAAAGAAGTGAGGAAGTCAGGAAAGAAGAAGCGAGGAAATAACAAGGACCAGAAGAAGAACAAGGTGTCTCCTCTTGGCAATGATAGTAAGTCCTCATTTGTCAGTCAGCATGTGCATCTGTCTTCAGCACACTATTGTAATGTAAGGACGGGAGACTATGATGAAGTTATCAGGGTCTTATTCATTAGCCACTAAATGGAAGACAACGGACTAAAACAGGGAGGAACTTTCTTGAACTTGCCAATAACAAATGCTTGTTTTTGTTTTCCGTTTCAAAATATTTTGCTACTGTGTACCCTAATGAACACGACCCTGATTTCATGCCCTGTTCTCTGTCACCTGTTCAGGTATTGTATCTGCAGATGAGCCTAAGAAAAAACAGGCTCTCCTCCCGCGGATCACAGCCGCCCTGGCAAAACTATTTTGCTTCCCCTGCAAAAAAAAATGCAAAAAGTAACTGTGCAGAAGACGAGTTTGGGAAAACCCTGCTGCCACCTCCCCCAACCCATTTTCTAAAAAAAACTCTCAAAGCCAACAGAAGAGGGAGGGAGACAACACCCCCTACTCACAACTCATTTTATTACACCCCATTTAATTCAATAAACACAACTTGCAGCTATTTTGATCCTCTTCTTGTTGAGTTTTTTTTTACAGACCCACCTGCATGCTATAGATTCTTAAAGTCAATTTGCAGTCTACTGTCTACTACAGTATCATTGTTATGAGTATGTTCACTGTGCCAGTCATTTTAGCCAGTATAGGCTATAATAATGCCCTAACCTAATTGCAATTGACATAATAAGAGTTACATTTGAATAATTAAAATAGATTTCATTCGATTAGATGAGTTTATTAGTCACATACATAGGGGTCGCAGATGTAATTGCAGGGTACAGTGAAATTCTTAAGATCTGAACTCCAACAGTGCAGGTCAAAAAGATAAGTGACTGAAACAATAATAACAATAATAATAATATGCATAATATATACATATTTATTTACAACATTTACAAACCAACAGCCTGCATTCATCCAGTTTGTATAAAGTATGATAGATGTGTGACATGAAGCTATATGGGGCATTTTGGGCATAGGCATAACAATGACTGTCTTGGACAAATAGACATCTGGCTTAAAACATTTATTCATTCATGGGCAATATGTGTGCCTGCCCTGATCATATCAGCTTACTACATCTGTCTTCCCTCACCAAACCCACCAATGATTTGATTTATTTGACTATAATCATTTGATTGGTCCATATTATTGACACTAAATAGATGTTACGTTAACCGTAGCTGTTAAAAGTCCAATAGTGGGAGTGTGCAGACTGATGATGGCGCGACTTTAATTCCTGACTATTTCAGTTATGACCAACATTTATCCATAAAATACGATAAAACCTCACTGAACCAAGGTGAATTGGGTTACATTGCATTTTTTTTTTTAGATATCGTATGTGATCAGAAACAATGCATTCATTTCCCGGAGTGGTCGCTCTGTGCTTTTGTAGTTGACGTAATAGAAGCCTGTGACGTAAACGAACTCAAGAAAACGTTCAGTGCGCTACTTTTGGCTCAGTTGAGTTGATGCTTTGCAAAGGACAGTCATCCTCATGTTCAAATAAATCACTTTGAGTGGACAAAGGAAAAATTATGTGTGAGTACAGCAAAATTGGCCAAGATGTTGTAAAAAAAAAAAGTGAAATGTATTTTAAAATGTATGTTTATAAAAAAATGTCAGGTCCAATCTGAAGGGTGACTGAAAGCACAATGGATAGAAATCATAAACCGTTGAGAATAAATCTTCTAAAAGTAAGTCTCACAAGTGATAAAAAAATGTTTGTTCATTCTGGGGCTAACTCTCTTGATATGTAATGAGGCTATCTTCTTGGTAGTATAACCTATATCCTGTAAAAACAGATTGATATGATTTATAGTTGGAAAAGTGGGCATAATTAATTGAGGGCTAAGATTAAATGTATTTCCTTATGTTCATTTACCCCAGGCTGGGACCCTCCAAGCTAGTGCTGGAGAGCACGTGCTCCAGACAGATGTCCATTCCGCTGGCCATGATGGACTAAGCCTGCCAGCCCTGGTAGACTGCCCCCAGGACAGCCCTCGAAAGGTAAGAAACAGTTTTTAGTTCTGTTGCAAAACGTCTGGTTGTAACGGAGGCCAGTTGGTTGCAATCTAATAATATGACGGGTTGAAAACCAGTTTAAAACGAGATAATAACGCCATTACGACACATGGACCACCTACCAGTTAGAACTAAGAGTTTTGGAATTCAGATTTTAATTCTGATTGTAATTCTAAGGTTATGATTTATAGTTGGAAAAGTGGGCATAATAATGGAGGGCTTAAGTTAAATGTATTTCCTTATGTTCCTATACCCCAGTCTGGGACCCTCCAAGCTAGTGCTGGAGAGCAAGTGTTCCAGACAGATGTCCATTCCGCTGGCCACGATGGACTAAGCCTGCCAGCCCTGGTAGACTGCCCTCGGGACAGCCCTCGAAAGGTAAGAAACAGCTTTTAGTTCTGTTGCAAAACGTCTGGTTGTAACGGAGGCCAGTTGGTTGCAATCTTGTAATATGACGTGTTGAAAACCAGTTTAAAACGAGATAATAACGCCATTAAGACACATGGACCACCTACCAGTTAGAACTAATAGTATTGGAATTCAGATTTTAATTCTGATTGTAATTCTAAGGTTAACCCTTATGTGTGACATGTCACTCAGTACCATCATGCCTATGGTGAAAAATTTGGTTTCTATGGTGATATGATTTCCCCACTGTTGTTATTTGTCTCAGAACCTTGTGCCAAAGCCCCCGCAAGGCCCCGGGCCCAGCCGAGAGGCCAATATAGCAAAGGCAGAAAAGAAGGCCAGAGAGGCTATCAAGGCTAGAAGGGCTAGGGAGGCTAAGGCAGGGGTGAAAAAACTAAGCCGCCAAGTAGTTGGTGTGTTGGCACTGCCTCAAACTCTTCTATCTCGAACAACCAGTTACAGTGAGTATTGATCTCCACTTCCAAAATACTTGGATTTATTGATAGAATTCTAAAACAATATATGGTGGAAGGATCAACTAATGTCTATGATCCTCTTTCTGTAGGTGTCCTGCCAGCTATCAAGAAGGGCACTAAAGTTACTAAAATGGAGACAACAGGTGGGTGTTGGTGACACAGTGTTTGTTCCTGATTATACAACTTCAATAGAATCATTTCCGTGGTTACTAGCTTGTTCGGTGGTAATTCTGACTGTCTTCTGTTTCAGAACCCCTATGTCCCTTGACACCTGATGGGGAGATAATGATGACGACCACCCATGCAGCACGGGCAGCTCCTTCCCAGACCCTGGAAGAAGAGGTGGGGGGAGCTGAGGTCTCCGAGATGAGTGACAGCTCCCTGATGCCCACCAAGAACAGGCAGGACTCCCTGGAGAAGATTCCCTCCCTCCTACCAGGCAAGGAGGACATCCTCCTTCGCAGCACTCCCTGTGCCACCGTCATGAGCCCCCAGACTCTGAAGTTTATTCTCCATGGCATCATGTGCCAACTGGAGGCCTCAGAGTCCCCCCAGACAAGGAGGGCCAATGACCCCTTCAGGCTGATGAAGGATCTCTTTGTGGAGGTCCAGCATGCCCTGAAGAATGCTGACATCTCTGTCGTCTTTGGCCTGGAGGAGAGCATCCAATTCAGTGGGCAGGATGCGGTGAAGGCCATCGTGAAGACTGCGGCTAAAAGATTGTCCCTGCGTTCGGACTCCAACCGGGCTCAACTGCGTGCCGCACGCTCTGGTAGCGAGGGAGCCATCGGGTGCATGGCGGACACCATCACACAAGTCATAGATGACTATTCCGAGAACTGGAGTTCCGACGGCCATTTTGGAGCCAGGAGGAGCCGTGCTAGTGGGAGATCACACTCCTCAACCTCCTCAAGGAGTGACGTCACCCTCACCGAGGAGCTCCTGGCTTGGAGGGAAACCCTAGAAGAGGACCTAGAGGAGATGGCTGATGACAGCACTGGTTTGGAAAAGACCAGTGTAAGCTCAGCCATCTCTGAGAAGTCCCAGGTAATTAGCTACCTTTCTGAAAGCACCAAGCCCATCAGCAGCGCCCTCTCCACAGACCTCAAGGACATCACCTCCACACAGGTGAGACAGCCAAGAACCAGTAGATCGTTTAGTTATTTGGGCTGTTTGATTGTGAGGCATCGACTCATTTCTGTTTCTCTCTCTACTAAGAAGAAAGAGAAGGAAGAGGCTACGAAGAAAGAAGTGAGGAAGTCAGGAAAGAAGAAGCGAGGAAATAACAAGGACCAGAAGAAGAACAAGGTGTCTCCTCTTGGCAATGATAGTAAGTCCTCATTTGTCAGTCAGCATGTGCATCTGTCTTCAGCACACTATTGTAATGTAAGGACGGGAGACTATGATGAAGTTATCAGGGTCTTATTCATTAGCCACTAAATGGAAGACAACGGACTAAAACAGGGAGGAACTTTCTTGAACTTGCCAATAACAAATGCTTGTTTTTGTTTTCCGTTTCAAAATATTTTGCTACTGTGTACCCTAATGAACACGACCCTGATTTCATGCCCTGTTCTCTGTCACCTGTTCAGGTATTGTATCTGCAGATGAGCCTAAGAAAAAACAGGCTCTCCTCCCGCGGATCACAGCCGCCCTGGCAAAACTATTTTGCTTCCCCTGCAAGTGCCATCACACAAACCGAAACAGGCAAAAGCCTACGTAATTACATCCTCAGCCAGTTCTTTGTATCCTATACAACGCAGGTTATTTGTCCTTCAGATGTATTCTTTTTGCTAGTGAAGGCATGCTAAGGTTAACCCCAGAGGGAGGTTTCATATGGCGTTAATATAGAGCTGAATGAACACACAATCAACTGGTGACACAATGTTTCGATCAGTGCCCCAGAAAAGGGGATCTGGTTGGTTCATCTACTTTGGAAAAGTGAGGCTTAAACCAATCCCATGGACATCCCGTGTATCGTTTATGTGTATATTTTCTGTTAATGCCTAGGCAAATGCAAGGGCATCCGGGGTTATGTAAGTATACATAGTTTAATCTGTTTGTAGTCCATTTGAGGTTAACGCAGCAGTGCTGGTGATCCTTTTAATCTGTATCTTATTGAATCACAGACCTGATCAGGGTCAAATCGGCCTAGCCCCCCTCCGACAATACACTCACTACCATTGCAGAATAAATGATTAGTCACATCGCAATTCCTTTGGAGGGAGGATGGTGGAAATGTGTATTTTAAAGCCATGTTCCCCTTGGTATTCATGGAAACGTGATTATCAGGAGGGCGCTTATAGCTAAACTAGGAATTCAGGAAGCAATTCTTGTTCTAAATGTGGTTGCGTTTAGGGAACTTGGGTATTCTGAGGGAGCTTCACCGGATGACATGATATTCTAATTAGCCCAAATGTGTCTGGTCTTCATTCAAGCTTACCGTCAAAGCAACTTATTCATTAGATTCATCTCGATTCTAGATAACATCTGCTGTACAGGGCCATGGACCGATATAATGAATGTATATGAACTCAGCAAAAAAAGAAACGTCCCTTTTTCAGGACCCTGTCTTTCAAAGATAATTCGTAAAAATCCAAATACCTTCACAGATCTTCATTGTAAAGGGTTTAAACACTGTTTTCCATGCTTGTTCAATGAACCATAAACAATTAATGAGCATGAACCTGTGGAACGGTCTTTAAGACACTAACAGCTTACAGACGATAGGCAATTAAGGTCACAGTTATGAAAACCTAGGATGCTAAAGAGGCCTGCCGATTGCCTCTTCAAAGTGCAATTTAGGGAGATGGGTTAATCTGTGTGTTTGTGTGTGTGTGTGTAAAACTGCTACTTTAAGTTTCAGAACATGTACATAACCACGAGTTATGAGAACCCCTTCCAACGTACATCCTGCATGAACTTGCGACAGACAGGGCGGATCTCTTTGCTTAGGGTGGCGCTGAACATCATGCACTGCTTCTCGTGGGGTGTGAGCCTGAAGATGTCCTGAACATCACGCCTCATGTCTGAGGGAGAGACGATAGGAAAATATGGCCGTCACAAAAAAAGTCAACCCACTCAGCCTGAAATCCGAGGACTACATAAAATGTAAATACTTTCCTATGTTTTGGCTAAATCCTTACTTAAGTCACACCCTCTATCACATTCTGTTCCAAGATCCACTACTACTTAGTATGACAGTGTATTAGAAGTGCATTCTAAGTGGTATGCTAGTAGGTACATTGGAACACATGTTTTCAATTGACCATTCATCTGTGACATTTCAACTTACTCCTTACTCCCGTCACTCACATCTGGCATCAGCCCCCCTGTCCTACTCACCCAGCTGCTCCAGCATCTTGTCACACTCGTCCAGGACAAAGTGCCTCACGTTCTTCAGGTTGAGGGTCTTGTTGCGGATGAGGGCCAGGATGCGGCCGGGTGTTCCCACCACAATGTGGGGGCAATTCTTCTTCAGCACGTCCTCGTCCTTCTTGATGGACAGGCCCCCGAAGAACACGGCTGCCTTGACGGTGGGCATGTACTTGGAGAAGCGCTCATACTCTTTGCTGATCTGGAAGGCCAGCTCTCGTGTGTGGCACATCACCAGCACAGACACCTGGTAGACAGAGAGAGAGGTAGGGGAGGATGTTTAATACAGAGCTCTCTGGACAGCAGAGAAACAAAAAGCACACAAGATTATCCAATAGGATAGAAAAGCTGTGTAAACAGTGAGATTAAAAGGAGAACAAATTCAGACTGCAATTGGCCCAGCGTCATTAGGGTTAAACCGGGGTAGGCCGTCATTGTAAATAAGAATTTGTTCTTAACTGACTTGCCTAGTCCAAATAAAAGGTTAAATAAAGTTGGAGATTAGAAGTAAACACTTTCTTATGCAAGTATCCCCAGTTTCAGATTAAGCCTATTCCTAAACTACAAAGCACTCAATGGATTCTCCATTGAAAGCTATTTTTAGTGCAGGAGGTCTAGGCTTCAATGTAACAGCAATTCAGTTGCTGCTTCCACAATGTAGAGATTAATTTCATTATTCAACCACTCACCTGCCCGTCCACAGGCTCAATCTGCTGCAGGGTGGCCAGTACAAACACAGCCGTCTTGCCCATACCAGACTTGGCCTGGCACAGGATGTCCATGCCCAGGATGGCCTGTGGGATGCACTCGTGTTGGACTGAAAGACAGAAACGTAACTAGGGAAGTTAGTTAAGAACAAATTCTTATTTACAATGACGGCCTACCAAAAGGCCTCCTGCGGGGATTGGGATTACATTTTATTTTTTTAAATAGGACAATACACACATCACTACATAAAGAGAGACCTAAGACAAGAACATAGCAAGGCATCAACACAAGACAACACAGCATGGTAGCAGCACAAACCATGGTACAAACATTGGGCACAGACAACAGCACAAAGGGCAAGAAGGTAGAGACAACAATACATCACACTGACAGTTGTGGCTGCTTTGTAAGAGTGTCCATGATTGAGTCTTTGAATGAAGAGATTGAGATAAAACTGTACAGTTTGAGTGTTTGTTGCAGCTCGTTCCAGTCACTAGCTGCAGAAAACTGAAGAGAGGAGCGACCCAGGGATGCGTGCGCTTTGGGGACCTTTAACAGAATGTGACTGGCAGAACAGGTGTTGCATGTGGAGGATGAGGGCTGCAGTAGATATCTCAGATAGGGGAGGGGGGGGTGAGGCCTAGAGGGTTTTATAAATAAGCATCAACCAGTGGGTCTTGCGACAGGTATACAGAGGTGACCAGTTTAAGTATGATGTGATGCTTGAAGGGGCATACATGTATAACTCATAGTCCGAGTCCCAAATAACAACATATATATAGTGGATTACTTTCGACCAGGGCCCAGACACACACAGCACTAGTTTTGAACAAAGCCCTATCGGCCCAGCTCAATAATGGTACACTATATCAGGAATAGGGTGCCATTTGACATACACAGAATGGACAAAGTCAAACACAGTCCTTGGTTGAAGGTGGGCAGTGCCTGTGAGGCTCACCTTCAGAGGGATGTTCAAAGCCAGTCGACAATGGCGCGGAGCAGCTCTGGTTTGAGCAGGAAGTCTCGGAAGCCAGAGCTGTGGATGGAGACGTAAGAGCCCTTTACCTCCTTCTTGCCCGCAGGTGTGGCGGTCTCCAAGGCAACCTGAGGCTCCTCATCCTCTTCATAGTCCAACAGCTCGTTGTCAACGTCGTTCTCTGCCATTCTAGAGAAGGGGTACTTGCATTAGTTGAAGCTAGGAAAGACTGGAGACTAGTTTGGGAGGGGGGGGGGGGCTGTATCAACAATACAGTAAATTCAGAAGGTTAATTGAAATGCCAATTCAATAATCTATGTAAAATTCCTCACCATCTAACCTTAGTTATATTAAATGAGGATTCCAATTCAGTCTAAGACAGGATTCCAATCCCGTCTAACACAGGATTCCAATCCCGTCTAACACAGGATTTTCCCATATTCGGTCCTTGGGCCTCCAAGGGGTGCACGTCCCCCGTCGAGTTTGGGAAACACTCGTCGTGTATTCCTACATAACATTAGCTATGTAATATTCATATGCGTAAACATACTGAATTGTAATTGGATGCATTTTACCGCCATATCATACTGTGCTATGATTGGTTAAGACCACCCAAATGGTTAGGTGATGGTCGTTTTGATCCTGGTTGGCGATACGTTAACATGCCAGTTATAGTTAGCTAATAAAGAGCTACGTTAAGAAATATCCTGTAGTACTGCATTTTATTATTTTGTACAAAGCGTGCAAAACAAGACATGGTGTCAGAGTAAAAGGTCTTAAAAGATGGATTTTTCTGGAGTTCCTTCACCTCGAATGGACTGGGAGTCTACAAACTTACCTGATGCATGGCGTAAGTTCAAACAGCATGTGGCGCTGATGTTCACGGGTCCTCTGAGGGACAAAGGAGAAGAGTTAACCTGTCTAGGACTGGGGTGCCGCTAGCGGCACCCCCCCCCCCCCACTGAAAAGCCAGGGCGCGAAATTCAAAAAAAATATTTTTTTTAAATATTTAACTTTCACACATTAACAAGTCCAATACAGCTAATGAAAGATACAGATCGTGTGAATCCAGCCAACATGTCCGATTTTTAAAATGTTTTACAGGGAAGACACAATATGTAAATCTATTAGGTAAACACCTTAGCAAAAGAGACCATTTTTTCTTTGTCCACCAACACCACTAGCTATCACCAATTCGGCTAAACTAAGATATTGATAGCCACTAACCAAGAAAAGACCTCCTCAGATGACAGTCTGATAACATATTTATGGTATAGGATAGGTTTTGTTAGAAAAATGTGAATATTTCAGGTAGATATCATAGTTTACAATTGCACCCACCGTCACAAATCGACTAGAATAAATAGATAGAGCAACGTGTCTTACCTAATTACTAATCATAAAACATTTCGTAAAAATACACAGCATACACTAATCGAAAGACACAGATCCTGTGAATACAGACAATATTTCAGATTTTCTAAGTGTCTTACAGCGAAAACACAATAAATCGTTATATTAGCATACCACATATGCAAACGTTACCCCAGCATTGATTCTAGCCAAAGAGCGCGATAACGTCAACATCGCCAAAAGATATTAATTTTTTCACTAACCTTCTCAGAATTCTTCAGATGACACTCCTGTAACATCATATTGCAACATACATATACAGTTTGTTCGAAAATGTGGATATTTAGCCACCAAAATCGTGGTTATACAATGAGAAAAGTAGCCGAGCTGGTCAGAAAATGCCGTGCGCCATATTAGACAGTGATCTAGTCGTATACATAAATACTCATAAACGTGACTAAAAAATATAGGGTGGACAGCGATTGATAGACAATTTAATTCTTAATACAATCGCGGAATTACATTTTTTAAATTATCCTTACTTTTCAATACAGTTTGCGCCAAGCGAAGCTACGTCAAAAAAGATGGCGTCCTAAGCCACTAACATTTTTCGACAGAAACACGATTTATCATAATAAATTGTTCCTACTTTGAGCTGTTCTTCCATCAGAATCTTGGGCAAAGAATCCTTTCTTGGGTCTAATCGTCTTTTGGTCGAAAGCTGTCCTCTTGCCATGCAGAAATGCACATTGCGTTCGGCATGAACTGGAACGGTGCCCAGAGATTCACAGTGGCTCAGAAATAAATGTCCCAAAATCGCACTAAACGGATATAAATTGCTATAAAACGCTTTAAATTAACTACCTTATGATGTTTTTAACTCCTATAACGAGTAAAAATATGACCGGAGAAATATAACAGGCTACACTAATGCTTGGAAAAACAGTAGGTCGGTATCCTCCGCGCGCATGACGCACCTAGAAAAGAGGTCCTACCTACAGGATTTTTTCATTTATAGTGGCTGTGATTGGGCAATCGATACCGTTCAAAGCGTCATCACGTAAAGGCATCCAGGGGAAGACGTAAGCAGTGTCCGTATACTCATAGGAATAACAGTGGCCTTAAAACTGACTCCAGAACAGGGGCCAAAATGTGTGAAATCTGACTCCATGTCAGGGAAATTGCTGTAGAATGAGTTCTGTTCCACTTAGAGACAAAATTTCAACGGCTATAGAAACTATAGACTGTTTTCTATCCAATAATAATAATAATATGCATATTGTACGATCAAGAAGTTTGTAGGAAGCCGTTTCAAAAATTACACGATTTCCATAAATAGTGACAACAGCACCCCCTAGCCTTAACAGGTTTTTAAAGTGCAGCTCCTCTGGATCGGTGAAAAAGGGAGAGATATTTACAACACATGGACACTTACCGAGGCTGAATCAAAGGTACTGAAAACATACCACGATCGTTTTGAAGCATATGTTGTGCCGAAGACCAATACGATATTCGCTAGGTACAAATTCCATGAGAAAGTACAGGGAGCTAGCGAGTCTTTTGAACAGTTTGTGACAGAGCTGCGTCTGCTTGTGAAAGACTGATGATGCAAACAAGGATGAGATGGTCAGGGACCGTATTGTATTTGGAATACACTCACCGCGAGTGAGAGAGAAACTTTTGAATGTTGGGTCTGAGGTAACGCTGGACAAAGCTATCGACATAGCCAGATCTCACGAGCTAGCGCAGGCTCAGATGAAAACCATTTCGCGCGGCAGCAAGAGCGCATCACGTGAACAAGCAGTGCACGCAGTCAGGCAGACATCAAAGCACACCTCCGGTGCGCAGAGAGCGCGTTTTAGAACAGAGCGAAACATAACTCCAAAACAGAGCGACACACACTCAAAACGCCCCAAAACATGTGGATATTGTGGATACAAAGTGCATGGCGAACAAGGAAATTGCCCAGCTAAAGGCAAACAGTGTACTAAATGTGGAAAATGGAATCACTTTGCAAAAGTGTGCAGAGCTTACCGTGGAAAAACAGTACACACTATGAGTGAAGATGAAATGTCAATCAAATCAAACTGTTTATTGATTCAGTGACACAGAAATGTCAAATATCAGAGACAGAGCAAGCCTTTGCTGACATTGAGATAGGAACACAAGGCACAAAGCTAAAGTTCAAACTGGACACTGGTGCACAAGTAAACATTATTCCTCTGAATAAGTACCGCAGCTTGACATCTGAGTGCGAGCTACAGTCCACCACGCGCAGACTGACTGGTTATGGTGGTGAACAGCTCCCAGTAAAAGGCACATGCACTTTCAAATGCAAATACAAGGAAAGTGACATGATGTTAAACTTTTATGTTGTTGACACTAGTGCACCTGCCGTGCTAGGTCTTAAAGCATGTTTACTAGAGCACCTGCAGTGCTAGGTCTTAAAGCATGTTTAGACATGGACCTCATCAAGCTAGTTTTATCAGTGACAGCACCAGTAGAGACAGACAATGTACTGGAGGAGTTTGCTGATGTTTTTACAGGAATAGGATTATTCCCAGGAGAATGTACCATTCACCTTGACCCAGACGCAACCCCTGTGGTCTACCCACCGAGAAAGATTCCCCTTGCTCTCCGTGCCCGTCTGAAGAAAGAGTTGGAGAGCATGGAGCAATCTGACATAGTCACCAAGGTTACAGAACCGACTGACTGGGTAAACGCCTTAGTGGTGGTGGAGAAACCACGCACAGGCAAGCTCAGAGTATGTCTCGACCCAAGAGATTTGAACAAGGCTATCAAACGCACCCATTATCCTTTACCGACGCTAGATGGCATCACACACAAGCTAGCGGGAGCACGCTACTTCAGTGTCATGGACGCTAGATCAGGCTACTGGGCTATCAAGGTCACAGAAGAGTCATCTAAGCTCACAACATTCAACACACCGTTTGGACGCTACAGGTTCCGTCGCCTGCCTTTTGGGATTATCTCAGCCCAAGACGAGTTTCAGTGAAAGATCGACGAAGTGTACGAAGGCCTCGACGGATTTGTGGCAATTGTGGACGACATCCTTGTCTATGGTCGAACCAAAGAGGAGCACGACCGAAACCTCCGCGCGATGCTGCAAAGGTCCCGCGAGAGAGGAGTCCGGCTCAACCCCGAGAAGAGCACAGTCGGCGCTACAGAGGTCAGCTACTTCGGACATCTTCTTACAGCGACTGGAATCAAGCCAGATCCACAGAAGATCTTAGCCATAAAAGAAATGGAGCCACCAAAGAACCGTGCAGAGCTGGAAACAGTGCTTGGCATGGTCAACTACTTAGCCAAGTTCGCACCCAGCCTCTCCAATGCTAATGCACCCCTGCGTCAACTGCTAAAGCAGTCCAGTGAGTTTCTCTGGGACAAGCAACACGACATTGCTTTCCAGAATGTGAAAGACTTGATCACGAGAGAACCAGGACCAATCCTTGCCTACTACGACCCCGACAAAGAGCTCAGACTCCAAGTGGACGCGTCGAAGTATGGACTAGGTGCAGTGCTACTGCAAGAAGGAAAGCCCATCGGCTACGCTTCCAAATCTCTCACAGACTGTGAAATCAACTACGCTCAAATTGAAAAGGAGCTCTACGCCATTCTGTTCGGATGTAAACGTTTCCATCAGTACATATATGGACGACAAGTCATTGTGGAATCCGACCACAAGCCCCTTGAGTCAATCATGAGGAAACCACTAGCCGCAGCCCCGCCAAGGCTACAGAGAATGATCCTTCAACTACAAAAATACGAGTTCACAATCACTCACCGTCCAGGCAAAGACATCCCTGTCGCAGACACACTCTCCAGGAAGTTTCTTACCTATAAGGACAGCAGCCTCAGTGAAGGCATGGACATGCAAGTGCACACTGTGTACAGCAACTTACCAGTTAGTGACACAAAACTGAAGGAGATCCAAGCAGAAACAGAAAAGGACTCACAACTCGCACAGCTGAGGAAAGTCATACAGGATGGATGGCCTGAGGAGAGGAGAAAATGCCCTCAGAGTGTCTCAGAATTCTGGAACCATCGTGATGAACTATCACAGATCAACGGAATAATTTTCAAAGGAGAGAAAATCATTATTCCTACCAGTCTCAGAGAAGAGATTTTGACAAAGATCCATGCTGGACACATGGGCATGGAAAAGTGCAAACAGAGAGCACGGGACATTTTGTTTTGGCCCGGAATGTGCAAACAAATAGAGGACATTGTTGGTAAATGCGCCATATGTCTTGAACGACGCCCCTCAAACACCAAAGAGCCAATGTTACCTCACTGTATTCCAGACCGACCCTGGCAGGTCGTGGCAACCGATCTGTTTACCTGGAACAACGAGGACTACATCGTAACAGTGGACTACTACAGCAGATACTTCGAACTCGACAAGCTTCACAGCACCACATCTGCAGCTGTGATACACAAGCTGAAAGCAGCCTTTGCCAGGCATGGCATTGTAGAGACTTTAATATCTGACAATGGGCCCTGTTACAAATCAAATGAGTTTGAATCCTTCACAAAAGCATGGGAGTTTACACATGTCACCACAAGCCCGCATTACCCTCAAAGTAATGGCTTTGCTGAAAAATCTGTGCAGATTGCTAAATCACTCATGGATAAAGCAAAAGCAGACAAGAGAGACCCCTACCTCAGTCTCCTTGAATACCGCAACACTCCAGTTGACAACTTCAAATCACCAGCCCAGCTGTTGATGAGCCACAGACTTCGCTCAATTCTTCCCAGCACCAACCAGCAGCTACAACCTGAGGTCGTCAGCTACAAGGAAATGCATGAAAAACGTGCACAGAGACAACAACAAAAGCGATACTACGACAGGTCAGCTGACACTGAACGTTCATATCACGTCCGCACCGCAGAAGGAGCGGTGTACCGCCGCAATCGTCGTCACCTACTGAACACAAAAGAACAACACACTGATGAGATGAACTGTTCCCCTGAAAGAGAACGTGATGGACTAAACACACACACAGCACAACATACACCATACTTACCTGCAACACCACAAGAACTGTTGACTGACACAGAAGCATGCTCAGCATCATATCGCACAAGGTCAGGAAGAGAGGTCAAGCCCAGAGCTTTCCTAGACCTGTGAAATGTCAAAGGGTGTAGGCGGATCGCTGCCCTAAAAGAGTTCCAGACTGTAAACTTGTTATTGAAAGTTCACTTGCAATGCTTTGGTATTGTATTTGTTTGAAATGTTAAGATGTTATTTCTTCTATGATTGGTTAAGACCACCCAAATGGTTAGGTGATGGTCGTTTTGATCCTGGTTGGCGATACGTTAACATGCCAGTTATAGCTAGCTAATAAAGAGCTACGTTAAGAAATATCCTGTAGTACTGCATTTTATTATTTTGTACAAAGCGTGCAAAACAAGACAAGCTAGGTAACGGCTAGGCTGTTAATAATGCTAGTAGCAGGCCGCACTCACACCGCCAAAGTTGGACAGAACGCAAAATGGGAAGCGAATACATTTGGCACATAATCATTACAATTTACCTAGCTAGAAACAAGGATTGGACCAGCGACCACCCAGTAACTCAGTTTACAGTAGTTAGCCAGTTGCCCGATTCAATCAAGTTGAACAAGGAATCATGCCTCACTCTCCGCACAAACAATGGCAGCCGCCTCCTCTCATTCAAACTTTGTGACAGCAAAGTGCTATAAAGGGAAATAGGTTCCAAATGCAAGGTGAATATTCAGAAATAACGTTGGCTCAAATGAATAATGAGCAAGACATTTCTAGGGCCTAACTTGACCTAAAATGTAATTATCGGAACCAACCTGCTTTTAGTTCTGTTGCAAAACGTCTGGTTGTAACGGAGGCCAGTTGGTTGCAATCTAGTAATATGACGGGTTGAAAACCAGTTTAAAATTAGATAATAACGCCATTTAGACACATGGACCACCTACCAGTTAGAACTGATAGTATTGGAATTCAGATTTTAATTCTGATTGTAATTCTAAGGTTATGATTTATAGTTGGAAAAGTGGGCATAATAATGGAAGGCTAAAGTTAAATGTATTTCCTTATGTTCCTATACCCCAGGCTGGGACGCTCCAAGCGAGTGCTGGAGAGCACATGCTCCAGACAGATGTCCATTCTGCTGGCCATGATGGACTAAGCCTGCCAGCCCTGGTATACTGCCCCCAGGACAGGCCTCGAAAGGTAAGAAACAGCTTTTAGTTCTGTTGCAAAACGTCTGGTTGTAACGGAGGCCAGTTGGTTGCAATCTAGTAATATGACGGGTTGAAAACCAGTTTACAACGCGATAATAACGCCATTAAGACACATGGACCACCTACTAGTTAGAACTAATAGTATTGGAATTCAGATTTTAATTCGGATTGTAATTCTAAGGTTAACCCTTATGTGACATGTCACTCAGTACCATCATGCCTATGGTGAAAAATGTGGTTTCTATGGTGATATGATTTCCCCACTGTAACGCTCGTCTTCCTCCTCGTCTGAAGAGGAGCAAGGATCGGACCAAAACGCAGCGTGGGTTGAATACATAATAATTGTAATAATAATAACGAAGACGAAAATACACCTGAACAAACTACAAAATAATAAACGACGTTAACAGACCTGAACTTGAGAACACATAAAACAATGAACGCACGAACAGGAACAAACGAACGAACGAAACGAAACAGTACCGTGTGGTGAACAAACACAGACACAGCAACAATCACCCACACCCAAACAGTGAGAACAGCCTACCTTAATATGGTTCTCAATCAGAGGAAACGTAAAACACCTGCCCCTGATTGAGAACCATATCAGGCTAATTGAAAATGAACCCAACATAGAAACACATAACATAGAATGCCCACCCCAACTCACGCCCTGACCATACTAAACAACGACAAAACAAAGGAAATAAGGTCAGGAACGTGACACCCACTGTTGTTATTTGTCTCAGAACTTTGTGCCGAAGCCCCCGCAAGGCCCCGGGCCCAGCCGAGAGGCCAATATAGCAAAGGCAGAAAAGAAGGCCAGAGAGGCTATCAAGGCTAAAAGGGCTAGGGAGGCTAAGGCAGGGGTGAAAAAACTAAGCCGCCAAGTAGTTGGTGTGTTGGCACTGCCTCAAACTCTTCTATCTCGAACAACCAGTTACAGTGAGTATTGATCTCCACTTCCAAAATACTTGGATTTATTGATAGAATTCTAAAACGATATATGGTGGAAGGATCAACTAATGTCTATGATCCTCTTTCTGTAGGTGTCCTGCCAGCTATCAAGAAGGGCACTAAAGTTACTAAAATGGAGACAACAGGTGGGTGTTGGTGACACAGTGTTTGTTCCTGATTATACAACTTCAATAGAATCGTTTCCGTGGTTACTAGCTTGTTGGGTGGTAATTCTGACTGTCTTCTGTTTCAGAACCCCTATGTCCCTTGACACCTGATGGGGAGATAATGATCTCTTCTTCATCTGTTGTTGACCTCCTGACCCCAACGAGTGATGTCACGTCCGAGGCTAAGAGCGATGATGCCTCCCGTCCAATTGGACCTGAGGTGTTCTCTCTAACAAACTTCCTGAAGTCTCACCCGTGAGTCCTGCTGTGAACCTCATTATGTGCAGAAAAAATATAATCTATGTAAGCACTAGTTTAAGTTGCCAATAATTCCTGGTGTTTGTTTGTTTGTTTTCCAGTAAGAGAAAGCTTATCAGGAAATTCCTCAAACAAATAGTAAGTCCCCCATTTCTTCTGCTTTCAAAGGTGGAGTGATCATGTGAAAAAACTATCTTGTTACATAAAAACTACTAGCTGTCAGTTTGTTGTTTTCTGTTTCTCTTTCTAAGAACGTGACAATAGGTGACCTGGACGAGATCATCGAGTGGGTGGTGTGTGTCTCCAATGAGGTGTTCCTCCCAGTGATGGTTCTGATCAGGACCTCCAGTCCAGAGTCGTCAAACCCGTCGCGCTGGGGGTCAGGTGAGCTCCAGATCATCTCCAGGGAGTTCCACCAGCGGAGTTCTGAGCTGAAGGGAAGGCTCCTGGGTGGGCAGCCGCCCACTCCCCCTTCTGAGACCGACAAGGAGCTTCAGGGCATAGCAGATCTGTCTGTGAGTAACATCCTGAAAAGGGCCCAGGAGGACCTCTTCTTTTCTGGTGAGGATGACCTGGAGAACACCCATCCAGACATCACTCTGACCGAAGAGAGGCTCTCCAGCATCTTCTCCGAGTTGTTCAGGGACGCCTGTGAGAGTGCCCAGGAGGCCGCCAGGCGGATCCACCACATGAGGTCTGGAAGAGGCAACAACAGCCGAAATGGGAGATGCCCTGGGTTATCACAGGGATCGAGCAGGTCCAACATGGCAGATTTGGGAGAACTGGGGTCAGTGAGGAGGCCCAAGGGAAGCAACGTCCATAAAGTCCTTAGCGAGGGGTCCCTCCCTGTCTTTGCCCTGCTTGGGGAGAGGCCAGGGGAAGTTGGGGAGACCAGCAGCCCTGCTGGGGAGATGGACGCGACCCAGAATGCCAGCACTCCCAGCATTCCCCGGTCTGGGCATGGCGGCAGAAGAAGTAGGCAGACCACCGCTCCCACCACCGGCCACAGAGAGGCAGGAGTCACAGGCAGTAACATCTTTGATGTTATTTATCATCTGACGCACTCTGACACTGACCGGGAACTCCACCAGGAGTTCAGCAGTGAGGATGATGTTTCACTGAATGACGTCATGGACATGAAGTTAACCCCACCAGTGGAGCCCCTGGGGCAGATCCTGTCCTCATGGAAGCTGGTCAACAGGATCTTCAGGGGGAAGGTCCACTACTTTGGGAAGGAGCTCATCTGCAAGGTGTATCAGATGCTTCTGGACACCGGTATGGGAAGGAGGCCAATGGCCCGCCAGAGCAGGTCCGAGCCCATCCTGAAAGACCTGGCTACCAACCGTAGGCTCTCCGATGAATTCTTCACAGACGTGCTGTACATGTTCATCCAACGGGCCATTAAGAATCTGCTGGAGAACTTCTTGGGTCTGCCGACCACCCCACCGGGTAGAGACATTATGTGGAATGACAACTTCAACTGGATGTATAGGGACGGCTGGGGGGAGACCCCCACATCCAGCGAGGACGAGTTGTGGGACAGCGACTCCACCTGGTCACGTGACCTTGGAGAGGAGGAGGGGGCAGAGTCCCGTGGAGAGGGGCAGCTTCCTGACCCTCCAGTCCTCCAGCTCCCTCTCCCTCTCCGATGACAACAAGGAGGCACTAGGTTAGTTATTATGTTGTTTTTACCGTATTTTGCACCCGCACATTCCCCTTCTTTCTTTTCCCTTATTGTCAGTAATGGTATTTTCATTTTCTCTCCCCTCTTTTTTTCTTATTTTTCTGTACAGTGTTTGGAGACATGTTATGTGTGAAGAATTACTTTAAATCAAATGTCAAACTCATTCTATAAAAGGCCGGGTTTCTGCAGGGTTTCATTCCACCCTTGATTGATGAATTAAGGTCACTAATTAGTAAGAAACTCCTCTAACCTGGTTGTCTAGGTCTTAAAACTAAAACCCGCAGACACTCAGCCCTCCATGGAATGAGTTTGACACCCCTGTATTAAATACATTTTGATTTGACTAGGGGCCGTCTGCCAGGTCCTGACCACCAGGGTGGGAGACATCCTGAACAGTACCTGCAACGACGATTACAAGGCCAGGCTCATCATCCAGAAAGGTACACTTATAACCTGTTTTGCCCATATGACCAGTAATAACCATGTAATAACTTGTGTAATAACCAGTGTATTACCATTATAGTAAATGTGCTAGATACTGCATAGTGTTATACATGGATGTGGCTTTGAACCAGTTCAGAATATGAGTGTGTTTTCTTAGGATTGGATTCCGGTGCCAGGGAAAGGTTCCCTGACTCTCCATTTTCCTCTTCACCCAAGGACGAAGAGGAGGTGGTTGTAAGTGACTATCTCATGACTCATGACTATCTCATACCCTAAACCCTCCACCTCAACCCAGGCAGCATGGGCAGCTCCTGCCCAGACTCTGGACGGTTTTCTGCCCAGACCCTGCCTGGATGAAGAAGAGGTAGTCCCCAGCACCTCCATGAAGGACGGCTCTGTGACGACCACCCATGCAGCACAGGCAGCTCCTTCCCAGACCCTGGAAGAAGAGGTGGGGGGAGCTGAGGTCTCCGAGATGAGTGACAGCTCCCTGATGCCCACCAAGAACAGGCAGGACTCCCTGGAGAAGATTCCCTCCCTCCTACCAGGCAAGGAGGACATCCTCCTTCGCAGCACTCCCTGTGCCACCGTCATGAGCCCCCAGACTCTGAAGTTTATTCTCCATGGCATCATGGCATCAGAGTCCCCCCAGACAAGGAGGGCCAATGACCCCTTCAGGCTGATGAAGGATCTCTTTGTGGAGGTCCAGCATGCCCTGAAGAATGCTGACATCTCTGTCGTCTTTGGCCTGGAGGAGAGCATCCAATTCAGTGGGGAGGATGCGGTGAAGGCCATCGTGAAGACTGCGGCTAAAAGATTGTCCCTGCGTTCGGACTCCAACCGGGCTCAACTGCGTGCCGCACGCTCTGGTAGCGAGGGAGCCATCGGGTGCATGGCGGACACCATCACACAAGTCATAGATGACTATTCCGAGAACTGGAGTTCCGACGGCCATTTTGGAGCCAGGAGGAGCCGTGCTAGTGGGAGATCACACTCCTCAACCTCCTCAAGGAGTGACGTCACCCTCACCGAGGAGCTCATGGCTTGGAGGGAAACCCTAGAAGAGGACCTAGAGGAGATGGCTGATGACAGCACTGGTTTGGAAAAGACCAGTGTAAGCTCAGCCATCTCTGAGAAGTCCCAGGTAATTAGCTACCTTTCTGAAAGCACCAAGCCCATCAGCAGCGTCCTCTCCACAGACCTCAAGGACATCACCTCCACACAGGTGAGACAGCCAAGAACCAGTAGATCGTTTAGTTATTTGGGCTGTTTGATTGTGAGGCATCGACTCATTTCTGTTTCTCTCTCTACTAAGAAGAAAGAGAAGGAAGAGGCTATGAAGAAAGAAGTGAGGAAGTCAGGAAAGAAGAAGCGAGGAAATAACAAGGACCAGAAGAAGAACAAGGTGTCTCCACTTGGCAATGATAGTAAGTCCTCATTTCTGTCAGTCAGCATGTGCATCTGTCTTCAGCACACTATTGTAATGTAAGGACGGGAGACTATGATGAAGTTATCAGGGTCTTATTCATTAGCCACTAAATGGAAGACAACGGACTAAAACAGGGAGGAACTTTCTTGAACTTGCCAATAACAAATGCTTGTTTTTGTTTTCCGTTTCAAAATATTTTGCTACTGTGTACCCTAATGAACACGACCCTAATTTCATGCCCTGTTCTCTGTCACCTGTTCAGGTATTGTGGCTGCAGATGAGCCTAAGAAAAAACAGGCTCTCCTCCCGCGGATCACAGCCGCCCTGGCAAAACTATTTTGCTTCCCCTGCAAAAAAAAATGCAAAAAGTAACTGTGCAGAAGACGAGTTTGGGAAAACCCTGCTGCCACCTCCCCCAACCCATTTTCTAAAAAAACCTCTCAAAGCCAACAGAAGAGGGAGGGAGACAACACCCCCTACTCACAACTCATTTTATTACACCCCATTTAATTCAATAAACACAACTTGCAGCTATTTTGATCTTCTTCTTGTTGAGTTTTTTATATAGACCCACCTGCATGCTATAGATTCTTAAAGTCAATTTGCAGTCTACTGTCTACTACAGTATCATTGTTATGAGTATGTTCACTGTGCCAGTCATTATAGCCAGTATAGGCTATAATAATGCCTTAACCTAATTGCAATTGACATAATAAGAGTTACATTTGAATAATTCCCTCATTTTATATATTTTTTTGAGGGAATAAATCTCTAATGCACTATAGAGTAAGCACGCCACTGTATGCAAGCCCCGCCTCCCCGCAGAATAAAGAATAGACATGAGTGGATCATTGCGGTGTCACTACAATGGGTACCTTAATTAAGCCAATTCATTGGCTTTAGACATGCCAATCATGCCTGTGTTGTAATCTGATTGGTGTGTGCACCACCTCATGGCAAATGGTGTAGAAACGCTGAAGCACGCCATTCTGTTTATGATTTCTGTTAATGATTGACGCTGCTGTTTAAAGCTATTTTATTGTCTGCTTTATTTGTATTATAACATAGTTGGGGAGGACAGGGGAGAAAGGGTGGACAGCTGCCTGTCTAGTATTTGTCGCCTGTAGCTAGTTATAGGTCTTCTTGAGGAAGCGCCGACAGACGGACAGCTGCGCGACTTCGCATTTTCTAATAAACAGCAGCACGAGCGATGGCTTCGGCGTCGCATTTCTTACTGTATTTTTCATAAGGTGGCGAAGTCGACATTGTGAAGGTTTTATTCTGTGCTAGTTTCGTGGTTGCCGGCATGACATAGCAGCTACGAGCAAGAGCCGCTTCGATTATGGGAACATTCAGGTGGGCATTGCTGTTTTATTTATAAATGTATGTACATTTTTTTTTACTGTTCTTGTTATAATTTCATGTGTCACATAAATATTTGTTATACATGTAGATGGATCGAGCGAAGTTTACGTTTCTGCTCCAAAACAAAGCACTGTGTATTTTTTTTTACATTGAGGAAGCCTTAATCTTCATCAGAGGTTACTCGGCGACAGCGGGGCTGATACTGCTTCATTTCTCTCTTGTCGAATTAATACAGTGGTCTTCATTTGCATATTTCCGGAAAGCGAATAGGCCCCTCAAATGGAAAGGCAAGCGAAAAAGAAAATAGCCGAAATAGGCTACAAACCCCGTAAATTTTCTGTAGCCTACAGTTTTACGCACAGAAATAAGAGGACACATTGTAGCCTCTTCGCTTGCGTGGCCTCCATTGATATATCGTTATACAATCGTTGCAATGTTTTGAATAGCCTTCTTCTGTCACATTGCACTGCAAGACATAGGATTGAACTGACATTTGAATTGGTGACAGATGCTGGAGCTGAAGCATCATCTGCAGCGCGAGAGCCTGTTGTACAGGTAGCAGCCATTGGCATAAGCATATTGGCCTGAAATCCGGGCTAAGTGCCATCACACAAACACAAACCGAAACAGGCAAAAGCCTACGTAATTACATCCTCAGCCAGTTCTTTGTAGCCTATACAACGCAGGTTATTTGTCCTTCAGATGTATTCTTTTTGCTAGTGAATGCGTGCTAAGGCCGTTAGAATATTGTAGTCAGAAATGGATGTCCCTTGGGATGGCTTTACTCCAAAAGATGAGAGCGAAAGATCTCAAACATTTTATTATGGAAGGGGTATTACGGCTAACTATTAAAAAAAAGTGAAGTATTCTGCCCCAGGCATCTGCATTCAGTCTTTTTGGGGACTACTTTTCAAGGAATAAATAACTTTGCATTTCAGACTAATTATGGTTAATATTATAAACGCTAGAATAGAACAGACTAGAGACATGCACCACCAAGTGAAAGCGCTGGGTAGATTTCACCAGCACAGGGTGTGTTGAGTGAGAAATCAAGTCATTGCTTTTAGCCTTATCTAGGAAATGCACTCACCATACAGAGAGTGAAACTATCTGATCTTCACACATCCTCATGACCTTGTTTTGAAATACCAGATTACCACACACACGGATGGGACATTTGAACATTACAGCTCAGTAAAAGTGACAGTTGGCATTTTCAACCAGCTGTGTTAACCTCACTTATTTCTCATCATCCCTGCTACTTGCTGTTGCTATGGCAATCCATACTAAGGTGAACTGTGAATGAATGGTAAACTAATATGCCTTTGTGATGTTGTCAGATGAAGTCTTTGTGTTTTACACCGGCTTGGCTGTGGTGTGTTTCTTCCGTACAAAACTGCTGAATGCCACAATAAGGACCGTAGTAGGAGGGAGGGATATCATAAACCTGTCCTTATGTCTGTGTCTGTCTGTCTCTGCATCTCTGAGGTTCTGTCTATCTGTTCGTCACACCGACTCTCTCACTGTGGTTGGTTGGTTGTAGCGATCAGCAGAGGCCTGCCCTGTGCTAAAGGTTCCACTCCATGATCCTGCTGTGCTGCTGACGCTGAGATACTGGGAGCAACTCCATGACCTGACATACCAAGTCTAAAACTCCAGTATCCTGCCCTACTGCAGCTACTACAAGCTCCCTTCTAGTCTGTTGTTCATATTATTTTGGAAGCACTTTACATTACAGCACGGAATAAAGCGGAAATAGAATGGTAACTAGTTACATTTACTCACAAAGCAAACCATTATTTGCCCGGATGCTGTTATTGTGAATTGGAAACGTCTAGGAGCAACAACGGCTCAGCCGTGAAGTGGTAGGCCACACAAGCTCACAGAACGGGACCGCCGAGTGTTGAAAAAAATAATCTGTCCTCAGTTGCAACACTCACTACCGAGTTCCCAACTGCCTCTGGAAGCGACGTCAGCATAATAACTGTTTGTCGGGAGCTTCATGAAGGGGGGTTTCCATGGCTGAGCAGCCGCACACAAGCCTAAGATCACCATGAGCAATGCCAAGCATTGGCTGGAGTGGCGTAAAGCTTGCCGCCATTGGACTCTGGAGCAGTGGAAACGCATTCTCTGGAGTGATGAATCACGCTTCACCAGCTGGCAGTCCGACGGACAAATCTGGGTTTGGCGGAAGCCAGGAGTACGCTACCTGCCACAATGCATAGTGCCAACTAATGTTTGGAGGAGGAATAATGAATTGCCTGGGGCTGTTTTTCATGGTTCGGGATAGGCCCTTTAGTTCCAGTGAAGGGAAACCTTAACGCTACAGCATACAATGACATTCTATACGATGCCCTTTCCTGTTTTACCATGACAATGCCTCCGTGCACAAAGGGAGTTCCAAACAGAAATGGTTTGCCGAGGTTGGTGTGGAAGAACTTGACTGGTCTGCACAGAGCCTTGACCTTAAACCCATCGAACAGCTTTGGAATGAATTGGAACACCGACTGCGAGCCAGGCTTAATCGCCCAGCATCATTGCCCGACCTCACTAATGCTTTTGTGGCTGAATGGAAGCAAGTCCCCGCAGCAATGTTCCAACATCTAGTGGAAAGCCTTCCCAGAAGAGTGGAGGCTGTTATAGCAGTAAAGGGGGGGGCCAACTCTATATTAATGCCCATGATTTGTAATGAGATGTTTGACAAGCTTTTGGTCATGAAGTGTAGCATAAGAAGACAACACAAGCCATGGCAAAATGTGTAGAATTGCAGGAAACTAGCTTAAACTGTAAAATGTTTTCTTTTCCCCATGGCAAAATGTCTAGAATTGCGAATAGCAGACAAATTTGTTTTAAAACAGCAACATTTTGTTTCTGCTGCCATGGGAGGGCCTCTAAAAATGTTGGTTGGAGAAGGCACTGTTGGCCACGCCCACTACCACGCCCCCCCATCTATTTCCCCACCTAGTCAGGTGAACAGGGCCTTGCCCTTTTATTATGATAAACAAGCTCGGGCAACCATTTCACCAGAGCTGTTGTCTTGGTTGCACTTGTTTTCAAGGATCACTGGTGTCTGGTAATGTACAGGAATGATTCACCTCAGTTCACAGTTCACTCTCTCTGGGAGTATAATTAACGTCACCTCTCTATTGGCCCATTCCAGTGTGTGTGGCAAACTATCCAGACCTGTTCTGAAACCCCAGAGGGAGGTTTCATATGGCGTTAATATAGAGCTGAATGAACACACAATCAACTGGTGACACAATGTACTGGGGCTATTGTACCAAAGTGGCACAGGTTTAATAGTAATAGGTCAGATGGTTTCTGTTTCACGCCACACTAACTATACTGGTCCCAGATCAGTTTCGATCAGTGCCCCAGAAAAGGGGATCTGGTTGGTTCATCTACTTTGGGAAAGTGAGGCTTAAACCAATCCCATGGACATCCCGTGTATCGTTTATGTGTATATTTTCTGTTAATTCCTAGGCAAATGCAAGGGCATCCGGGGTTATGTTGGTGTACAGTGTTTAATCTGTTTGTAGTCCATTTGAGGTTAACGCAGCAGTGCTGGTGATCCTTTTAATCTGTATCTTATTGAATCACAGACCTGATCAGGGTCAGATCGGCCTAGCCCCCCTCCGACAATACACTCACTACCATTGCAGAATAAATGATTAGTCACATCGCATTGCTTTGCAATTCCTTTGGAGGGAGGATGGTGGAAATGTGTATTTTAAAGCCATGTTCCCCTTGGTATTCATGGAAACGTGATTATCAGGAGGGCGCTTATAGCTAAACTAGGAATTCAGGAAGCAATTCTTGTTCTAAATGTGGTTGCGTTTAGGGAACTTGGGTATTCTGAGGGAGCTTCACCGGATGACATGATATTCTAATTAGCCCAAATGTGTCTGGTCTTCATTCAAGCTTACCGTCAAAGCAACTTATTCATTAGATTCATCTCGATTCTAGATAACATCTGCTGTACAGGGCCATGGACCGATATAATGAATGTATATGAACTCAGCAAAAAAAGAAACGTCCCTTTTTCAGGACCCTGTCTTTCAAAGATAATTCGTAAAAATCCAAATACCTTCACAGATCTTCATTGTAAAGGGTTTAAACACTGTTTCCCATGCTTGTTCAATGAACCATAAACAATTAATGAGCATGAACCTGTGGAACGGTCTTTAAGACACTAACAGCTTACAGACGGTAGGCAATTAAGGTCACAGTTATGAAAACCTAGGACGCTAAAGAGGCCTTTCTACTGACTCTGAAAAACACCAAAAGAAAGATACCCAGGGTCCCTGCTCATCTGCGTGAACGTGCCTTATGCATGCTGCAAGGAGGCATGAGGACTGCAGAGGATTGGTACATCCAAACATCACACCTGTGGGACAGGTACAGGATGGCAACAACAACTGCCCGAGTTACACCAGGAACGCACAATCCCTCCATCAGTGCTCAGACTGTCCGTAATAGGCAGAGAGAGGCTGGACTGAGGGCTTGTAGGCCTGTTGTAAGGCAGGTCCTCACCAGACATCACCGGCCACAACGTCGCCTATGGGCACAAACCCACTGTCGCTGGACCAGACAGGACTGGCAAAAAGTGCTCTTCACTGATGAGTCGCGGTTTTGTCTCACCAGGGGTAATGGTTGGATTCGCATTTATCGTCGAAGGAATGAGCGTTACACCGAGGCCTGTACTCTGGAGCAGGATCGATTTGGAGGTGGAGGGTCCGTCATGGCCTGGGGCGGTGTGTCACAGCATCATCGGATTGAGCTTGTTGTCATTGCAGGCAATCTCAATGCTGTGCATTACAGGGAAGACATCCTCCTCCCTCATGTGGTACCCTTCCTGCAGGCTCATCCTGACATGACCCTCCAGCATGACAATGCCACCAGCCATACTGCTCGTTCTGTGCGTTATTTCCTGCAAGACAGGAATGTCAGTGTTCTGCCATGGCCAGCGAAGAGCCCGGATCTCAATCCCATTGAGCACGTCTGGGATCTGTTGGATCGGAGGGTGAGGGCTAGGGTCCTTACCCCCCAGAAATGTCCGGGAACTTGCAGGTGCCTTGGTGGCAGAGTGGGGTAACATCTCACAGCAAGATTTGGCAGATCTGGTGCAGACCATGAGGAGGAGATGCACTGCAGTACTTAATGCAGCTGGTGGCCACACCAGATACTGACTGTTACTTTTGAATTTGACCCCCCCTTTGTTCAGGGACACATTATTCCATTTCTGTTAGTCACATGTCTGTGGAACTTGTTCAGTTTATGTCTCAGTTGTTGAATCTTGTTATGTTCATACAAATATTTACACATGTTAAGTTTGCCGAAAATAAACGCAGTTGACAGTGAGAGGACATTTCTTTTTTTGCTGAGTTTATAATTCACTTTGTCAAAGAAGGTCAGGCTGTCATTGCCATGACAATTTTGGATGACTAGGGGAGGTCAAGCATATTAGAGACAACGGTTAATATGCAGCCATTACAGAAACAGAGGGAATACATCAACAACAGTGACGTCAGAAGAGCACAGGGTTCATAATACTAACCCTAGACACCAGAGCGGGAGATGAACTGGGCACTACAAAGTGGACTACTTTTGACCAGGGCCATTCCCAAGGAGCGCACTATATAGATCATATTGTGCCATTTTGGATGCTGCCACAGTCGCATGCACTTGGATGTTGTGGCGTTGAGGAACAAGCCACGTGTCAGCGGACAGACGGGCATAAAGATGTAAATGAGATGTAGCAACAGCGAGGTTAGGGCGAACAGGAGGGATTAGCGTGTGGGGCTGCCCTTGATGTCAAGCATGGCCTGAGGGGGAGGCACAGGACGTACAAGGAGGGAGAGAGGGGAAGGGAGGGGTGGATTAGGGGTTCAGGGGGAGAAATGGGGGACCGGGAGGGCTGATAGTTGGGGGTACAATAGGTCTGTCTGTTGCTGTGGACAGTTGGCGCGAGGATAGGAAGCTCTGAGGCGCACACAGAATGCGATAATTGTGCACGCGGATAGCGGTTTACATACAAACTCATGCATAGGCACAACACAGTGCTCACATTGAAGCTGCCCCATTCACGGCAAGGGAGAAGCTGCTGTTTACACACACACACACAACAGGGCTCACATTGAAGCTCCCTCGTGTGCTGGGTACAGCCTTTGGTCCCCCAAGGCTATCTCCATCTCCAGTACTCTGCAGTCCCAAGTTCACCATGGTGGTGTGTTAAATTGCAACCTATTCCCTATATAGTGCAGTACTTTTAACCAGGGCCCAAAGGGCTCTGATCAAAAGTAGTGCACTATATAGGGTGCCATTTGGGAAGCACAACATATCACTTCCAGACACACTAAATGGGAGGACTTCCGCATTCAGCTACATTCAGTTCCATTTTTTGTTTGTTTTGTCCTACCGTTACCCTTAGAGAGAGTTAATGTACTGATAGCGAGAGCAGCAATAGTCCCACATACTGCTGTAGTCTAGCATGACTCACAGAGTTTGGACTATAGCCTGGCTTCAATGACATTGCTGTATACCTCCTCTGGTGTACATCCAACTGTAGCTGGACTGGAATGATTCCTGGTGAGATGACCAATGGGGATGCCAGTAATTTAGGGGATTCGTTTGCAGAGGGAGACTAGTGTTATATTTTCATAGATTTTAAGATTATTTCTTGCATTTGGTTTCTTAAAAGGTAACTATTATGCATTTCCATCGTCACAGTGAGCAGTCTTGAGGAATATCAAAGGTTAAAAGTGCAGTATTTATAGTGTCATAAGATTAGCTTTGATTAGGCTCCATATGGACAACTTTTCTCTGTTTCTATTGTTACATTGTTTTGTAGGAACTAGCTACGTGTCATTTCGAGGGAATATCGTGACGGTTTGAGGATGCTCGTTTGCCTGAGCTGCTGCTCTTCTGATGCAATTGGTCTCGTGCTAGTTAATGGCTCTTTTGATTGGCCTCTCCCAGCGCATGAATGGCGTCCTTGTCCCTCCATCCCTCTGCAGTGTTTTCTCCCTTCAAACATGATTTTTTTCTTCTCTGGGCAGTTTTTCTGCTTTCCTTGTCATTGTCGCGCTTCAGTAGACATATGTATCGGTGTGACTATGGCGGATATTAAAACAGCTAGGATTTCTGTCTGGTGTGTGTGTGTGTTTGTGTTGTAGTCATAGAGCTGTTCAGCATTCCAATGGTGGCTAGCCCATTCCCCTCATCTCTCTCACTCTTGCAGATGTGCATAAGCCCTACCTTCTGGGATTCCATTTGTCAAATGTATGTTGAATTACCCTCGGCTTGGGGTTAGGTCTATCTCTCCTCTCCCTCTGAATTGGGGCCACCAGCTCGGCTGGACTCTGGCTTACCCAGTAATAGAGCTCCCATACATGATGCAGGCCAGGGCTGTGCTTCTGTCCATAGAAATATAATCACTAGAATGGAAATGCTATGAGGATGCAGTCAAATTGCCATGGCCTGAGGTGTTTTACCTGTTCGAATAATTATATTTCTATTAGGCTGTCAGGGTTTTCTTTTTCATTCTAGTAATTATATTTCTATGGTGCTGCCTGGCTGTCACATACAGGAGTGGAAACACCATAGAACTAGAATGAGTTGAACAGGAAACAACCCAGGCCACCGCAATTTGGCTGCACCCTCGTGGGATTCTCCTTCTAGTAATTCCATTTCTATGGTGCAGCTTGGCTGCCACAGACAGGAGTGCAGAGAGGAACTCCTGAGCAGTGTTGCTACCTTCATGGTTAAACAGTAGCAGCGGGACCTCTGGCTCTGGTTTATCACTGACCAATGGTTCCCCCCTATTGGTTTTGTGATTAGTAGCTACATTGTGCAGTGCACAGTCTGTTCTTGGCTTTACTAGAGGGAGGAGATAGGATAGTGGACTGAGAGAGCACCAGGCCTTGCCTATCCGGCCTCGCCTCACATAGGCCAGTAGAATGTTGCACATTGTGAACCACAGGCCTGAGTGCACGCACGCACACACACAAACAACAAACAAAACTTTCCTTATCAGAAAATGGGATTTCATGGATTTAACCTCAGTTTAAATTGCCATTATTTTATTTTTTTGTCAATGGATTTGCATGAGAAAACAAACAATTATAAAATATAATACTTTGAGGTATGTTGTTTTGTATTTACATAGGCCATGTTGATACACTAGAAATCTGCAGAGCTATCTTTCTCAACACATCCTTTCTAGTTTGCTAATCCAATCACCTTTTAATGCACAGTCTCTTCCTGACAATATACTACGGCTAAGGGCTGCTGTTATGCACTACATAACGCAGAGGGTCAAGTTTCAGGAGCTCCTTTAGCACCTCGGACTCAGTGACTGCCTGCAGGGAGAAAGTTTGTTGCGGGGCAGGGGGAAAAAAGAGGGAGAAGCATCGGGGATAGTCACAGAAGGGGTGGGAGATGAGGAAATGTTGGACGGGCAAGGAGGCATGGCTGAGTCAAATAGGAATCCCGACTTAATGAAGTGGTGATTTAAAGAGCTCAGCCATGTGCTTCTTGTCAGTAACAACCACATCCTCAACTTTAGGGGACATGGGCAGCTGCGAGGAGGAGGGTTTTCCAGAACTTCTTGGGGTTATACCCACAGAGAGAGAACTTTTCATTTTCTTTATGGGGGCGTGTTTGTTAACAATACCACCAAAAATATATAAAAAGAAGGTCCAGGCGTCTTTGACAGAGGGGATCAAGCTGATTCTATACCATTTTACAGAGGCCAGTTCATGATGGAAGGCTTGCTAATTAAAGTTCTTTAGCAAGGGTTTATGACAAATCAGGACAGGTCGTTTCACTGCGCAGCCATTACGAACACAGGCTGTAAAACAGTGATCACTAAGGCCATTACAGAAAACACCAGACTGATACCTATCAGGATTGTTTGTGAAGATAACATCGAGGAGACTAGCCTTTTCTGGGTGTTTGGAGTCATACCTTGTGGGATTGGTAATAATCTGAGAGATTTAGGGAGTCCCATTGCTTTAGGACTTAGTCAGGTGGTTTAAGCATGTCCCAGTTTAGGTCACCTATCAGGACAAATTCAGACTTAGCGCAAGGGGCCAGGAGAGAGCTTAGGGCAGGTAGGGTATAGGCCGGTGCTGATGGAGGACTATAGCACCCAGCAACAGTCATCATAGAGCTATTTGAAAGTTTAATACTTCAAACCAGCAAATCAAATTGTTTGGGGACAGACTTGGTGGAGACAACTGAGCACTGAAGGTGATCCTTGGTAAAGATTGCCACTCCGCCACCTTTTGGAAGATCTGTCTTGCCAAAAAAGGTTATAACCAGTAAGGTTATCAGTATTCAAAACACTCTCCTTAACCACCTCTCAGTAATGACCAACACATCACAACACACCCTACCATACCCCTGTCTGTACATTATGCCCTGAATCTATCCTACCATCTATCCTACCACGCCCAGAAATCTGCTCCTTTTATTCTTTGTCCCCAACGCACAAAACGACCAGTTTTGATAGGCTTCAGCCATACCCTCATCCTACTCTGTTCCTCGGGTGATGTGGAGGTTAACCCAGGCGCTCTCATTTCTTGACTTCTGTAACCTTAAAAGCCTTGGTTTCATGCATGTTATCAGAAGCCTCCTCCCTAAGTTTGTTTTACTCACTGCTTTAGCACACTCTGCCAACCCTGATGTCCTTGCTGTGTCTGAACCCTAGTTTAGGAAAAATTCTGAGATTTCCATCCCCAACTACAACATTTTCCGTCAAGATAGAACTGCCAAAGGGGGAGGAGTTGCAATCTACTGCAGAGATAGCCTGCAAAGTTCTGTCATACTTTCAAGGTCTATGCCCAAACAGTTCGAGCTTCTAATTTTAAAAATGAATCTCTCCAGAAATATGTCTCTCACTGTTGCCGCCTGTTATAGACCCCCCTCAGCTCCCAGCTGTGCCCCGGACACCATATGTGAATTGATTGCCCCTCCCATCTATCTTCATAGTTCTTTCTGTTAGGTGACCTAAACTGGGATATGCTTAACACCCAGGCAGTCCTACAATCTAAGTTAGATGCCCTCAATCTCACACAAATTATCAAGGAACCCACCAGGTACAACCCTAAATCCATGAACATGGGCACCCTCATAGATATTATCCTGACCAACTTGGTTTGGCTTGGTTTTTGCTCTGACATGCACGGTCATCTGTGGGACCTTTTTATATAGACATGTGTGTGCCTTTCCAAATCATGTCCAATCAATTTAATTTACCACAGGTGGGCTCCAATCAAGTTGTAGAAACATCTCAAGGATGATCAATGGAAACAGGATGCACCTGAGCTCAATTTGAGTCTCATCGCAAAGGGTCTGAATACTTACAGTACCAGTCAGAAGTTTGGACACCAGCTCATTTGAAGGGTTTTTCATTATTTTTTACTATTTTCTACATTGTAGAATAATAGTGAAGACATCAAAACTATGAAATAACACACATGGAATCATGTAGTAACCAAAAAAGTGTTAAACGAATAAAAATCTATTTTATATTTGAGATTCTTCAAAGTAGCCACCCTTTGCCTTGATGACAGCTTTCCACACTCTTGGCATTCTCTCAACCAGCTTCATGAGGTATTCACCTGGAGTGCTTTTCAATTAAAAGGTGTGCCTTGTTAAAAGTGAATGTGGAATTTCTTTCTTTAATGCGTTTGAGCCAATCAGTTGTGTTGTGACAAGTTAGGGGTGGTATACAGAAGATAGCCCTATTTGGTAAAAGACCAAGTCCATATTATGACAAGAACAGCTCAAATAAGCAAAGAAAAATGACAGTCCATCATTACTTTTAAGACATGAGGGTCAGTAAATCATGAATTTCAAGAACTTTGAAAGTTTCTTCAAGTGCAGTCGCAAAAAACAAAAATAGTGAAAATAAAGAAAAACCCTTGAATGAGTAGGTGTGTTCAAACTTTTGACTGGTACTGTATGGAAATAAGGTATTTCAGTTTTTTATTTTTAATTATTTAGCAAAAATGTCTACAAACCTATTTTCGCTTTGTCATTATGGGGTATTGTGTGTACATTGAGATTTTTTAAGTAGTCAATTTTTAGAATTGGGCTGTAAAGTAACATTTGGATAAAGTCAAGGGGTCTGAATACTTTCCGAATGCACTGTATGTATGTATACTGAACAAAAATGTAAATGCAGCATGCATTCAAAGATTTTACTGAGTTATAGTTCATATAAGGAAATAAGTCCATTTGAAATGAATGAATTAGTCCCTAATCTCTGGATTTTACATGACTGGGAATACAGATGCATCTGTTGGTCAGATACCTTTAAAAAAAAAAAAAGTAGGGGTGTGGTTCAGAACCAGTTAGGATATGCTGTGACCACCATTTGCCTCATGTAGCGCGACACATCTCCTTTGCATAGAGTTGATCAGGCTGTTGATTGTTTCCTGTGGAACACGCTGTCATACACGTTGATCCAGAGCATTCCAAACATGCTCAATGGGTGACATGTCTGGTGAGTATGCAGGCCATGGAAGAACTGGGACATTTTCAGCTTCCAGGAATTGTGTACAGATCCTTGCGACATGGGGCCGTGCATTATCATGCTGAAACATGAGGTGATGGAGGCGGATGAATGGCACAACAATGGGCCTCAGGATCTCATCACAGTATCTCTGTGCATTCATTTTGGTAGAAAAATTAACATTAAATTCTCTGGCAACAGCTCTGGTGGAGATTCCTGCAGTCAGCATGCCAATTGCACGCTCCCTCAATTTGAGACATCTGTGGCATTGTGTCGTGTGACACAACTGCTCATTTTAGAGTGGCTTTTTATTGTCCCCAGCACAAGGTGCACCTGTGTAATGGTCATGCTGTTTAATCAGCTTCTTGATATGCCACACCTGTCAGGTGGATGGATTATCTTGGCAAAGGAGAAATGCTCACGAACAGGGATGTAACCACATTTGTGCCAAAAATTTGAGAGAAATAAGCTTTTTGTGCGTATGGATCATTTCTGGGATCTTTTATTTCAGCTCATGAAACATGGGACCAACACTTTACATGTTGCATTCATATTTTTGTTCAGTGTATGTCCTCATGCATATGTCCTCGTAATTCAAACGTCCTCTAAATTCACAACAGATTTGAGGAACCCTGATCCAATTGGCTCCGGCACCGCCCTACCAGGTGACCCTACAGCGGGGGAGACGGGTAAGGAGACCCAGCCACAGCCTCCCCTGTCCAACATTGCATTGCACTGTGCCCACCTCCACCATGTCCACCCCCAGCGGCAGCCCCGAGAGAGAGTGCTCCACAGGGGGACCCAACCAGCTGGAGTGTCCCCCTTCCTCTCCCCCTGGCATGGACCATTCCATGGGAAGCCCCCTCCTCAGCCCGGACTCATCTTGCCAAGATGCCATGCTCTCGGCCCCCGCCGCCTCCCCCGCCGACTCGGAGAGCCTGAGCCCTGACGAACTAGAGCTGCTGGCCAAGCTTGAGGAGCAGAACAGGTGAGAAAGATATGGGAACCGGGGTTCACATGTGTTGCACAGTAGCTACAGGTAAATGCCAAAATAAAGGAAACACCAACATAAAGTGTCTTTAATAGGGCGTTGGGCCACCATGAGTCAGAAAATCTTCCATCCACCTTGGCATAGATTCTACAAGTGTCTGGAACTCTATTGGAGGGATGCGACACCATTCTTCTGCATGAAATTCCATCATTTGTTTTATTGGTGGTGGTGGAAAAGGCTGTCTTAGGCACTGCTCCAGAATCTCCCATAAGTGTTCAATTGGGTTGAGATCTGGTGACTGAGACACACACACTTTAAACCCCCTATACTCCTTTGATACCCCTCTTTCAAAGTCACTGAGATCTCTTCTAGCCATGGTAGCCAAACTAATGGCCAACTGGGCATTTTATACATAGACGCTAAGCATGATGGGTTTTTAATTGCTTAATTAACTTAGGAACCACACCTGTGTAGAAGCACCTGCTTTCAATATACTTTGTATGCCTCGTTCACTCAAGTGTCATTTATTTTGGCAGTTACCTGTATGTTTCCATTAACTTGTCCAGTGGTTTTGTATAGATATTTAGAACGTTTGCGTAGAAAATAGATGCGACAATTTCCTGCCACGTTGCGTTTTCATTGAACTGTCTTGTGTCAATTTAAAAACAGCTGGACGTAATGACATCCCATGAAAAATAACAAAACTTTTTAGCAAAAACTTGTCAAATAAAAATGAATTGGTTGACATTTTTCCATGATCCATTTAGGCAAGTTGCACATTTAATAAACTGGAGGCAGCCTGTATGCTCTCCCACCTATCTGTTTCATGTCTGAGGTAGCTCCCAAAGCCAGCATGGATAGAATGCAAGAATTGACTAATATTCTAAGAATTCTCATGTGCCACCTTGTGCCACCCATGCCGCCATGGTGAAACTTGCACTCCTTTAGATCTGAAATAATTGGATCTTGAACTTGCATCCAGCCAACCAGAAAAGAAAGGCTAAGCAATTCAGGCATTATTGAAAGTCACTGCAAAGGGAAAAAACATTTTTTTGACAAATAGTTGGATTTAGAATTAAATGTGGAAACGATGTGCCACTCGTAGGCCTACCTTTAAAAATGATTTGGCAATAATCTATTACATAAACAGTTTCCATCATAATTTCTTGCAATAAAGAAAGTTCTACAAAAGAAAAATCCACTCCTATTGAACGGATAAAAATGTTGTTATTCTGTAGAACATTTCTCCTATATCGGCCGTTTCCATTACACATGTCACAAAGATTTTTTTTGCAACATTGCTTTTGTCGAATAAACCTTGTTCAATGGAAACCTACTGTTAGGTTGTGACTGGTCTCGCATGGCTGCGTTCAAGATCCCTGCACTGTTGTGAGAATGGCATTTGCTGATATTTTGCCAGGTAAATGATGAGCCACTCATAAACAGACAGGTACAGTCCAGCGATCCAACTGTGTCACAGCACATGGCTATGATGTTTCCAGGTCAGTATGGGGTAACAGAGGTTAGCCTCTCCCCGCTGTGGGTAGCTCCAGAGCAGATGCACTGAGCAGATGTGTCATTGGGCTGGAGGAGCTTCTGGCCAAGGTCTAGCGGGCCGGCTAGGCTAGCTGAGAGATGCTTTGATGCCAGAGCTGGAACATGCACTGTTGCACCTTCCTCTTCTGCCTCTGTGAGCTGGACCTTTGCTGTTACTGGCACGGTATTATAACCAATGTGAAGGCACACACTCGGGGTACGTCCCAAATGGCACACTATTCCCTATGTAGTGCACTACTTTTGATCAGGTTCCAGACGAGCTCAGGTCAAAAGCAGTGCACTATATAGGGAAAAAGCTGCCATTTTGGACACACCCTCATTGTCCCTACTATCAGAGTAGCTGCTTTGGCACTGATAAGTATCTCAACAATAGGCCCAGTGCCAAGTCACTATCAGAGAGGTTTCAAGGTTCAGTAACTTGACCTAGTGGTGTTAAAGTTACTGCTGGTTCTTTGTGCTCTCCAGTGTTTTACATGACATTCTCCCACACAAGATTTTCTACTACATGGAGTAACAATTAAAAACATTTCAAGTAACAGTCTAATTTAATGCAAAAGAGAATATAACATAATGCCGGAAAAGCTTAACATTATGGATTAACAATAAAAAGATCAAAGCAAGTAATGGAAACAAGACTAGAGTAATAAAAGCATAAGTGGCTCTAGATTCACTCATATGACCCTTGTCTGACCTTTGACCCCTAAACCCTTGACACCCACAACCCCCCCCCCCCAGACTTCTGGAGGCGGACTCAAAGTCGATGCGCTCGATGAGCGGCTCGCGGCGGAACAGCGGCTCGTCCCTTGTGTCAAGCTCCTCTGCCTCGTCCAACCTGTCCCACCTGGAGGAGGACACCTGGATCCTGTGGGGACGCATCGTCAACGAGTGGGACGAATGGAGACGCAAGAAGGACAAGCTGCTCAAGGTGAGGGGGTTGGATGAGTGATTGAGAGACTGATGGAGCAAAGGGAAGAGAGGGGAGAAGATGGAGAGATATGATAAATGAGGGGGAAAAGTGGTATTGGAGGGCCAGTAGGAGGCACCCTTCCCCTTGGTCTAAAAAAAAATATCCCAATGCCCCAGGGCAGTGAATGGGGACATTGCTCTGTGTAGGGTGCCTTCTTTCAGATGGGATGTTAAACAGGTGTCCTGACTCTCTGTGGTCACTAAAGACGCAAGAATGGTACTTATCGTAAGAGTAGGGGTGTTAACCCCGGTGTCCTGGCTAAGTTCCCAATCTGGCCCTCATAACATCACTATCACCTTATCATCCCCAGCTTACAATTGGCTCATTCATCCCCCTCCTCTCCCCTGTAACTATTCCCCAGGTCGTTGCTGTAAATGAGAATATGTTCTCAGTCAACTTACCTGGTAAAATAAGGGTTAAATATAAAAAGAGGAGATATGACATGGGAGTGGTGGGCAGAGGAGAGATGGATGGATGGGTAACGGAGAGGGTACATAGGGGTTAGGGGGGATAAGATGGAGAGCGGGGACAGAGGAGAGAGGACTGTAGGGAAGGTGAAAGTGAGAAGAGATGGATGAGATGGAAAGGTCAGAGTGCGGGGAAGAGCAGAGAAGATGGAGGGAGAACATTGAGGGAGAGAGCAGACAGAGCTAGGGAAAGGATGGAAAAAGGGAGAGGGGAACAGCAGGAGAGATTAGAGAGGAGAAAATGGGAGCGAGGACAAGTGAGGACAGAGCACAGATGGAGGGATAAGATAAGTGAAGATTAGAGACATATGAGATGACATAGATATTCAGTATAGGCTAGGATGTGGAGTTCTACAGTAAACTGAGAGTTTGATTCGTAAATAAACCTTTCTTTTCACCTCCAGGAGCTGATCCGCAAGGGCATCCCACACCACTTCCGGGCCATCGTGTGGCAGCTGCTTGGTAACGCCACAGACATGCCAGTGAAGAACCAGTATTCTGAGCTGCTCAAGATGTCCTCGCCCTGCGAAAAGCTCATCCGCCGGGACATCGCCCGCACCTACCCCGAGCATGAGTTCTTCAAGGGCCAGGACAGCCTGGGTCAGGAGGTGCTCTTCAACGTCATGAAGGTGAGGACATTTTCACCTTGAGCATGACTTTCTTTTTTTTGTGAACGTTGTCTCTTAGGTTTACTTGGACAAACAGAATAGATTTGGTATGATTAGTCCTTTTTGTACTATTTTGTTTTTATTTAACCTTTATTTAACTAGGCACTAGTGAGATGTGCAGTTGGATGAACAGTTAGAAGCAGTTACATCTGCATTGCTGGCTGTTTGGGGTTTTTGGCTGGGTTTCTGTATAGCATTTTGTGACATCTGCTGATGTAAAAACGGCTTTATAAATACATTTGATTGATTGAGTTAAATGTGTATGTGAACTGTATGGGCCGGCTTCCCAGTCACTGATGAAGCCTAGTCCTGGACTAAAAAGCATTGCAAATGGAGAATCTCTAAACTTAATCTGTGTCCGGGAAACCTCCCCAATGAGTATAGGTTTGTTTATATTGATTGATGTCTGTGTGTGCAGGCGTATTCTCTGGTGGACCGGGAGGTGGGCTACTGCCAGGGCAGTGCCTTCATCGTGGGCCTGCTGCTCATGCAGGTAACGTCTCTTCAGCAACCCTCTAGTCTAGACATTCCCCTCTCTTGCTATCGCACTACGTTGTGCTAAATACGGAATTGTCCTGATTCTACCCTTTTTCGTTGCTTATACAGTATGAATAAATGACCTCTGAGCTCCTGATTTAGTGTGAATGCACACACAGTCACACAGCCTGACCCGGTCTCCTCTGTGCCCCTCTAGATGCCAGAGGAGGAGGCGTTCTGTGTGTTTGTGCGTCTGATGCAGGAGTACCGTCTGAGGGAGCTTTTCAAACCAACCATGGCTGAACTAGGCCTCTGTATCTACCAGTTTGAATACCTGCTGCAGGTAAATAAACTTTAGGACTTTATTCATCTCCATATGTCACGCTGGCCAATGTAGAAGGTTGAATGTGTCCCAAATGGCAACTTATACCCTATAAAGGGCACTACTTTTGACAAGGGCCAATAGGTCAAAGTAGTCCACTATGTAGGGAATATAGTGCCATTTAGGATGCATAAATTGTCAAATAAACTAAAACCTTAAGGGCCTTGCAGGTGTCTGGGATTGAAATTTAAAAAAATTGCCTCAAATATCTGGTTTTACTTAAGTATGTATATGGTGTACTGTAGTTAGGGAATAAGCACAGCTATTGCAATTATAGAGTTGTCCACTTTGGGGCAGCAAATAGATTCATACAGCACAGATTTGTTCTAGGTTAGTCCTTACATTTTTTATAGTACCACTTTGAAACCATTACGGGTTTGTAGCTTAACTAAAACCCCTATTATTATAAACTGGGTGGTTTGAGACCTGAATGATGATTGGCTGACAGCCATGGTATATCAGACCGTATACCACGGCTATGACAAAACATTTTTTTTACTGCTCTAATTACGTTGGATACCAGTTTATAATAGCAATAAGGCACCTTGGGGGTTTGTGATATATGGCCAATATACCACGGCTAAGGACTGTGTCCAGGCACTCGTGCATAAGAACAGCCCTTAGCCGTGGTATATTGGCCATATACCACACCCCCTCGTGCCTTATTGCTTAATTAACTCCTCTCGTCTCTTCCCCTCTCATCCACCCTCTTTCTCTTCCTCTTTTCCCTCTCTCACCTTATCCCAACAGGAGCAGCTCCCGGAGCTGAACGTCCATTTCCGTTCTCAGAGTTTCCACACCTCCATGTACGCCTCCTCCTGGTTCCTCACTCTCTTCCTCACCTTCCTCCCCATGCCCGTCGCCACACGCATCTTTGATATCTTCATGTACGAGGTAAGAGACTCACCACTGGTGTCTTGTGTGAGAATGTGTTTGGGTGAACATACTTTGAAAAAAATCAACATAGTGGATCCCATAGACATTATGTTTGATTTTAAATGTAACCTTTATTTACAGGTTGTTCTCATTAACATAAAATATCTTCTACAAGAGAGTCTTGTGATGTAGCACTATGAGTGTGTTGACTTGAACTTTGATTCCCTGTCTTCAGGGTCTGGAGATTATATTTCGTGTGGGCATGGCCATTCTGCAGTACAACCAGACTGACCTCATCCAGCTGGACATGGAGGGCATGTCTCAGGTAACAACCCCTAGGCCCCCCATAGGGTTCTGGTCAAAAGTAGTGGACAATATAGGGTGCCATTTATCTATGTTTTTACCTTTATTTAACTAGGCAAGTCAGTTATGAACAAATTCTTATGTTCAATGACAGCCTAGGAACAGTGGGTTAACTGCCTTGTTCAGGGGAAGAACAGATTTTTACCTTGTCAGCTCTGGGATTCGATCTTGCAACCTTTCGGTTACTAGTCCAACACTCTAACCACTAGCCTACCTGTCGTCCCAATTAAAGGCACTACAGCAGGGTTCCCCAATAAGCTGTTTCACCAGTAAGTAATTCAGCTTTAAGGGACCAAATTCGTCTGGTGGGTGATTTTATTTGGCCCCCCAGGTTTTCTGAGATTTTATTTAAACAAAAAAAAATCTTCCTTGGACATAAAAGACTGGAAAATTACCAGAAAATGAGCTCAAAGTGATTTTAATTTACGAAAACTGTTCCCAAGTATTCCCACTGATAAATGGAGGCATATGTGATTGTATCACAATGTAATCAAGGTTTGAAATTCAAATTGTTTTGTCAATTACTATATCTGTTCTTTCGGTCAATTTGCAGTGTACAAATTATTTATAACTATGTTCCGGCTCCCCACCCATCCGCTCAAGGAAAAATCAGCACACAGCTAAATGTAATTGGGGACCCCTGCACTATAGTATAAATCATGAATTATCACTGTAGACAGACACAAGACCTGCTGGAGGCAAGAAAAACAAAAGGGTGAAATGAACCATTGTTTAAACATATGGTCATTTGTGAAGTGTCTTTACTTCAATTATCATGTGATACCCACTGGATGTATTATTCCCTTTCATAGTGTATTAACAGACATATTTTTCATAGTGTATTAACAGACATATTCTTTTTCAGAGTGTATTCACAGACATATTCTTTTTCAGAGTGTATTCACAGACATATTCTTTTTCAGAGTGTATTCACAGACATATTCTTTTTCAGAGTGTATTCACAGACATATTCTTTTTCAGAGTGTATTCACAGACATATTCTTTTTCAGAGTGTATTAACAGACATATTCTTTTTCAGAGTGTATTAACAGACATATTCTTTTTCAGAGTGTATTAACAGACATATTCTTTTTCAGAGTGTATTAACAGACATATTCTTTTTCAGAGTGTATTAACAGACATATTCTTTTTCAGAGTGTATTAACAGACATATTCTTTTTCAGAGTGTATTAACAGACATATTCTTTTTCAGAGTGTATTAACAGACATATTCTTTTTCAGAGTGTATTAACAGACATATTCTTTTTCAGAGTGTATTAACAGACATATTCTTTTTCAGAGTGTATTAACAGACATATTCTTTTTCAGAGTGTATTAACAGACATATTCTTTTTCAGAGTGTATTCACAGACATATTCTTTTTCAGAGTGTATTCACAGACATATTCTTTTTCAGAGTGTATTAACAGACATATTCTTTTTCAGAGTGTATTAACAGACATATTATTCCCTTTCCGAGTGTATTAACAGACATATTATTCCCTTTCAGAGTGTATTAACAGGACACACATTTTCTCGTTCAGAGTGTATTAACAGGACACAGATATTCTCGTTCAGAGTGTATTAACAGGACACAGATATTCTCGTTCAGAGTGTATTAACAGGACACAGATATTCTCGTTCAGAGTGTATTCTATGAAGCTCTAACCATGTCTCTTCCTTCTCTCACAGCACTTCCAGAAGGTGATCCCCCACCAGTTTGACAGCTGCCCAGACAAGCTGATCCTGAGGGCCTACCAGGTCAAATACAACCCCAAGAGGATGAAGAAGTAGATTCTGCTTCTGATCACTATTCATTAGAATAACAATACTGGCTTTAGGTTGTAGACTACAGTTAATATGGCCCAATGGGCCCTGATTTGTGGTGTTGTTACTATACAAAGCATACTTTCAGTTTAAGATTATTAGTTTCAGATTTATTTCCACACAGTCAAATGCATAAATGTAAAATGGAAACACGTTGTATGAATCTAACTCTACTAAAATGCTTTTATTTGCCAGGTTGGAGAAGGAGTACACCACAATCAAGAACAAAGAGATGGAGGAGCAGATAGAGATCAAGGTGTGTGTGTGTGTGTGTGTCTGTGTGCTCACGTGTCTAACTTCTTCTTTGAGCTATTCTATTAATAGACCAACAGAATTTTTTTTCTTCTGTTTTACTTACAAAGTCCCCAATTTAAAAGCCTTGTATGACTAATACATGTTCCTAACTGTCTCTCTACCCGTCTTAAATACACATCCACAGAGGTTACGCACAGAGAACAGGCTTCTGAAGCAGAGGATTGAGACATTGGAGAAGGTAAGAGATGGAAACTTGGCTTCGAGTCAGACACTCACTTTAGCGCTAATGCGAATAAGGTTTATGATGGACAATAAAACACAACCAGAAACATGAAGCTAAAATATAGCCATGCCAACTAAGACTTATATCCTGTCACATTTACAGAATAAGTGAGGTGACTTAAGTTGTGAATGTACCTAAAGACAGAGATCATGTCTGTTGATTTTGTGTGCGTGAATGGATGATTTAAATGGATGGGCCTTATTCCAGACCGGAGCCACGGAGTCTCTCCTCCTTTTCCAAGTACTCTGGCTTTTCTTCCCCTCTTGCTTTTCTCCTGTTGTTCTCTGAGTAATGCTTGTTTTCTTTCTGTTCTCTTTTTATTCCTTCTCTCACACAAACCCACTGCCACTCTTTCACTCTGTACTATGATTTCTTTCTTTCTCACCCTCCTATTTATTTTCTGTTGTCACATTTCCGTTACACGTTCGCCCTGTTCTTAACCTTCATTCCTCGTCTTTGTCTTTATTTCTCCCTATTCTCTCCTTATCCTCCTTTTCTTTTCTTATCTTCTTCCTCTCCTTCACTGGTGTTGTAGGAAAGTGCTGCTCTAGCAGACAGGCTGATACAGGTACAGTACTGGAAAACCATCTCTCCTCCTCTAACACCTTCCTTCCTCCTGCACTTCCTCTCTCTGTCTTCTTGACAGTGACCAATCAATGCCTGACTGCTGCATGAGAGAATGTTTTGTTGGTCTGTCAGTCCGTCAGACCATGCTCCCCCTTGACCGCATGTGCGTCTATGTGTGTCCATGGCAGGAGCTCTAACACTAAGGCCTACAGCCTTGCATGTGGCTTGTGGAAACACAGGCACTGTTTTATGCCCTTTGTCATTTATTAGGATAGAAATGTCTTTGCAGGGTAATTACAGCCTAATAGGAATGGATACAGAAGAGCCATTTATATTCTACTCTGTCAACTCCTAATATCAAACCTCCAACAGTGAAAGTGTTAAAGCTAAGCCCCAATTCCCTCTAAATTCAAACCAATGTTGTCCATACCCCCCCCCCCCCCCCCCCCCCAGACACATTCATTCCCTATAACTGACACGGCCCCCTCTGGTCTCTGACCCTGTGTCTTCACTATTCCAGGGTCAGGTGACGCGGGCGCAGGAGGCGGAGGAGAACTATGTGATCAAGCGGGAGCTGGCGGTGGTGAGGCAGCAGTTCAGCGTGACCAATCAGAACCTGGAGAAAGCCCAGGACACCATCGGAGAACTGCAGCGGGAGAAGGTAAGGAATGATCTGGAGTCAGTGTGGGTGAGATATTGGGATGCTGCAGGGGCAGGGACTCAGATGTAGAACTGATCTAGAGTCAGGCTTTCACTCTGAGATTATGAGCAAAATTATCAAATACAAGTCTATTGCAATGGATAACAAGCTCTAAAAGTTACAAATTGGCAAAACATGTTTTTGATGTGCCAGTGACTGTTATGGAAAAATACCAGCATTAGGCTGTATACCGGTAGTCTGTTGTTGCCCTTGTGGATTTTTTGGTTTTGTTCTTGTTTGGGGAACTGACTCATTCTGACAGTCTTCTGCTCGTAAAATATTGCCATCATTTCTTTGCAAATTTTACTTGTCATTTAAAAAATAATGACATTTTAAATCGATGACATTGACAAATTCTTCGGTGAGAAAACAAATAAAGGCTGGTGTTGGTGAGAACGGTGAAGTGTCAAAGTGAATTTCCCCAACTCAGTTTGTGTTGAGTTGTGACCTCAATCTAGCCAGAGTGACACAGTTAGTGGATGTTGGATGATAGACAGTATCGGTCTGCTTCATAATCAGTGATGTAAAGTACTACTTAAGTAGTTTTTTGGGGTATCTGTACTTTACTATTTATATTTTTGACAACTTTTACTTCACTATGTTCGTAAAGAAAAATGATGTACTTTTTACTCCATACATTTTCCCGGACACCCAAAAGTACTCGTTACATTTTGAATGCTTAGCAGGACAGAAAATGGTCCAATTCGCACACTTATCAAGAGAACATCCCTGGTCATCCATACTGCCTCTGATCTGGCAGACTCACTAAACACAAATGCTTTGTTTTTAAATGATGTCTGAGTGTTGGAGTGTGATCCTGGCTATCTGTAAATGAATAAAAAACAAGAAAATGGTGCTGTCTGGTTTGCTTAATATAAGGAATTAAATAATTACTTTTGCTACTTAAGTATATTTAAAACCAAATCCTTTTAGACTTTTACTCAAGTAGTATTTTACTGGGTGACATTTACTTTTACTCAAGTATTAGAATTTAGTACTTTTCCCACCACTGATCATAATTAATTGTCAAAATATGTCAGTGTATATACAATTTTAAAGAAAATATGTCTTAGTCAACTGCTGCAGTGTTATTATTCACATGTTATTCATACCATGTAACATACTAACAACATGTGTTTTCCAACCAGTTCACTATAATCTGTGTATGGATGTTTGTGATTTGTAAGTTTAGGATCAAGTTGATTATCGTCTTAACGTAAGTGTTTGGGTAGCGCTTTGATGATAGTGGAAAGGCTGGCCAACACTTTCTTAGTTTCTCTTCATGGGTTATATCTGAACTTCACTTAAAATACAGACACTGAATCACTACCAAAGTAACTGTTTGACACTCACTTACAGCAATTCTGTGTGTGTTTTTAGGATGGTGTTGATTGTCAATGTATTGACTGTTTCTAATGTAGAATTATTGCTTTCAGTTGCCAGCAGAGCAACATCGTACATTATAAATCAAAACAAATTTTATTTGTCACATGCGCCGAATACTTACAAGCCCTTACCCAATAATGCAGTTTTAAGAAAATATTTACTAAATAAACTACAGTAAATAAAGGAACACAATAAAATATCAACGGCGCTATATACAGGGGATACTGGTACCAAGTCAATGTGCGGGGGTACAGGTTAGTCGAGGCAATTATGGTAATTTGTTGATGCAGGTAGGGGTGAAATGACTATGCATTGATAATAAACAGCGAGTAGCAGCAGTGTAAAAACAAAGGGGGTGGGGGGGCCAATGCAAATAGTCTGGGTGGCCATTTGATTAATTGTTCAGCAGTCATATGGCTTGGGGGTAGAAGCTGTTAAGGAGCCTTTTGGACCTAGACTTGACATTTCGGTACCGCTTGCCGAGCAGTAGCGGAGGGAACAGTCTATGACTTGCGTGACTGGAGTCTTTGCCAATTTTTTGGGCCTTCTTATCCTGTAGTTCACGATCATTTCCTTTGTCTTGCTCACGTTGAGGGAGAGGTTGTTGTCCTGGCACCACACTACCAGGTCTCTGACCTCCTCCCTATAGGCTGTCTCATCGTTGTTGGTGATCAGGCCTACCACCGTTGTGTCGTCAACAAACTTAATGATGGTGTTGGAGTCGTGCTTGGCCACACAGTCGTGGGTGAAAAGGGAGTGTACAGGAGGGGACTAAGCACATACCCCTGAGGGGCCCCCGTGTTGAAGATCAGCGTGGCAGATTTGTTGTTACCTACCCTTACCACCTGGGGACGGCCCTTGGGGAAGTCCAAGATCCAGTTGCAGAGGGAGGTGTTTAGTCCCAGGTTCCTTAGCTTAGTGATGAGCTTCGTGGGCACTATGCCATTGAACGCTGAGCTGTAGTCAATGAACAGCATTCTCACATAGATGTTCCTTTTGTCCAGGTGGGAAAGGGCAGTGTGGAGTGCTATTGAGATTGTGTCATCTGTGGAGCTGAGGCGGTATGGGAATTGGAGTGTGTCTAGGGTTTGCGGGATGATGGCGTTGATGTGAGCCATGACCAGCCTTTCAAAGCAGTTCATGGCTACCGAGGTGAGTGCTACGGGGCGGTAGTCACTGTATAGAGTTTGATGTTTGACCTGTTTGAAATCCATAGTGTTATAACATTGTGTTCACCCAGGGCTGGTGTTGTATAAGCCAGTTGTATGAGCATTCTAATGTATAGATGTAGACAGACAGCCATGGTGAGGTGGACAATAGTGTGATGTTGAATGGGTAGACAGACAGACAATGCCTGTAGACCAGCTGATCCAGTACAATAGGGGTTCAGTTATTCAATTGTGGCTGTGTGTTAGCGGCTGTGTGTTAGTGTGTGTGTGTTCGTGTGTGTGGTATGCTACAGAAACACTGAATGCTCCTCTGTGACTTTGTCTCAATGTGCAGTGCATCATGTATGCAGAATGTTTTTTGTTGTTTAAAAAAAAATCTCTCACACACACACACACACACACACTATTTTAGTCTATTCAAACACGTGTGAGTCAGTCAGCGCTTGAAGCCGTTTTGAATGCAAGTCCCCAACTACGGCAAAAATGAAAGATGATGTGTTTCTGTTAGTACATGTGTCAGGAACCACAACTCTTTCTACAGACGTTAGTTTCACCGTTTAAATTCAAAGGGTTTTATTGGCAGGGGAAACATGTTTACGTTGCCAAAGCAAATGAAATGGGCAATAAACAAAAGTGAAATTTAACAGAAATAAACAGTAAACGTTACACTCACAAAAGTTTCAAAGGAATAGAGACATTTCCAATGTCATATTATGGCTGTGTACAGTATGTACAGTGTTGTAACAATGTGCCCGTATCTCTTCATACTCAGACACAGCAGTCGCACTAATGTGAGTGCACGTCTCAACATTGTTTCCTTGACTGTCACCTCCTCCTCCATTTAGTCTTTCAACACCAGTGAACTGAGCTTAGATCTACTAGAATTGGGGCCATGGAGAAAATCAGTGGTATAGGTGTGTGTGTGTGTGTGTGGTGTTGCTATGGAATTGGAGTTTCAGGTGTGGTCAGAGTGTGTGTTGTGCCTCCGATGACTAGCCTGGGTATATTACCAAGCCAGAAATCACACACCCCCACCTCTCACTTCTCTCTCACATTGAAACTGAGTGGGTACTTTAATTCACAAAGAAAGGCCTTTATGCCATGCATACACATACAAAGATATTGGTTTGTCCCAACGTTCTCTCTCTATCTCACCAGCTCTCTCTTTCAGTCTCTTCTCTCTGAACTGCATCTAGTGAGAAACGGACATGTTTTTTGGGTTGGTTTCCCCCTTTTGCCAACCCACATCCCTTCTGTCCATCTCACCACAACTACCACAGCCACAGCTACACAGAGCCGTACTCCACATCTCTGTTTAGTACATCACTCATTTATCTGCTTGGGTGTACACAAATGAGGTGAATCTACCTGGTGGTTACACCGATAGACCTTGTAAGTGGTTCCCATTTCCATATCAATAGAAAACACAGCGCCGACATTCTTCTGACCCATCAATCAATCAAATGTATTTTAAAAAGGCAGTTTTACGTCAGCAGTGGCAAAGTGCTACACAGAAACTCAGCCTAAATTCCCAAACCGCAAGCAATGCAGATGTAGAAGCACGGTGGATAGGAAAAACTCCCTAGAAAGGCAGGAACCTAGGAAGAAACCTAGAGAGGAACCAGGCTCTGAGGGTTGGCCAGTCCTCTTCTGACTGTGCTAGGTGGAGGATCTTTATCTTCTGATGCCTTAGTACACAGAGCAATTTGATTGATTGGTTGATATGTGTAGTGTCAGTTTGGGATTGGTCCCAGTGTGTTGCCTCAGTTTATAATTGGTCAATGTGTTGTATCTCAGTACACAGAGCAGTTTGTGACCGGTCTGCAGACGCAGCTGGAGCAGTCCCGGCTGCAGGAGGCAGAGCTACTGGGAGCCCTCAAAGAGATGCAGGACAAAGTACTGGACCTAGAGAAGGTAAGAGAACACACTCCTTCAGAGAGATGCAGGACACGGTACATGTGTGTGTGGTTATATCTGTGTGTTTGATATCTTTATCATGCGTGTGTGTTTGTGTTACAGAGGAGCAGCTCTCTGCCTGATGAGAACAACGTGGCCCAGCTGCAGGATGAGCTGAAGCTGGTGAAGCTCCGAGAGCTGGAGACACTGCACTCCTTCAGAGAGATGCAGGACATGGTGACCGAGCTCAACCAGCGCTGGCAGGTAAGTAACACACCACAGAGCAGAGAACTGTACAGTAGGAAACTGAAGGCTTCAGAAGGGGAGAGCATAGTAGAGGTGACTAGAAGGACAGTGCTTATGTAACAGTGTTGCTTCCGTCCCTGTCCTCGCCCCAACCTGGGTTAGAACCAGGGACTCTGCACACATTGACAACAGTCACCCTCAAAGCATCGTTACCCATCGCTCCACGAAAGCCACGGCCCTTGCAGAGCAAGGGAAACAACTACTTCAAGGTCTCAGAGCGAGTGACTTTAGGGAGAGATAGATAGAGAACCGATGCACATTGGTTGTGGCTCTCTAACCTGTTCTTCATATCCGTTCCTCTCTCTCTCTCCAGCTCCACATGTCAAAAGGCGGCGGGGGTGGAGGTCACTGGAAGGAATCCCCCAAGAAGAACGCCCTGAACGAGCTGCAGGACAAGCTGATGGGGGTGCGTCTGAGAGAGGCCCAGGCCCAGGCTGAACTCAGGGAGGTCAAACTCCAAGCCATACAGCTGGAGAGCCAGGTCAGTGGAGGAACTTTAGCCTGATGCCAAATCTGTTTGTGCTCTATCTAAATAAAAGTGATCCATTGTGTGTTATTTCCTTAGTCTGATCCCAGGTCTGTCTCACGTAACAATGACCATAGGAGTTGGCAAGACGGCACAAACCGTGCTGGGACCAGCCTAGGGAAATAAATCGTATTGGCTCACATTCCTAATGGAGACTTTCATTAGGCCTAAATGACTAAGGGGTAACTCATACATCAAATACTATGTGGAAATGGTAGATAAATGCCAAGTTTGGCAGAAAACTGGCAGTTTCATTAAATAGTACCTCAAAACACCAGTCTCGACGTCAACATCCCGACTCCGGGATTCTGGCCTTCTAGGCAGAGCTCCTCTGTCCAGTGTCTGTGTTCATTTGCCCATCTTAATCTTCTCTTTTTATTGGCCAGTCTGAGATATGGCTTTTTTTTTGAAACTCTGCCTAGAAGGCCAGCATCCCGGAGTCGCCTCTTCACTGTTGACTTTGTGACTGGTGTTTTGCGGGTACTATTTAATTAGGCTGCTAATTGAGGGCTTGTGAGGCGTCTGTTTCTCAAACTAGACACTCTAATGTACTTGTCCTCTTGCTCAGTTGTGCACCGGGGCCTCCCACTCCTCTTTTTATTCTGGTTAGAGACAGTTTGCGCTGTTCTGTGAAGGGAGTAGTACACATCGTTGTATGAGATCTTCAGTTTCTTGGCTATTTCTTGCATGGAATAGCCTTCATTTCTCAGAACAAGAATAGACTGACGAGTTTCAGAAGAAAGCTCTTTGTTTCTGGTCATTTTGAGCCTGTAATCGAACCCACAAATGCTGATGCTCCAGATACTCAACTAGTCTAAAGATGGCAAGTTTAATTGCTTCTTTAATCAGAACAACAGTTTTCCGCTGTGCTAACATAATTGCAAAAGTGTTTTTTAATGATCAATTAGACTTTTAAAATGATAAACTTGGATTAGCTAACACAACGTGCCATTGGAACGCAGGAGTGATGGTTGGTGATAATGGGCCTCTGTACGCCTATGTCGATATTCCATAGAAAATCTGCCGTTTCCAGCTACAATAGTCATTTACAACATTAATAATATCTGCACTGTATTTCTGATCAGTTTGATGTTATTTTAATGGACAGAAAATGTGCTATTCTTTCAAAAACAAGGACATTTCTAAGTGACCCCAAACTTTTGAACGATAGTGTACATATACTGCGTCATCTTTTTGATTTATGGAAAGTACCTCGCTAAGTGTTTAACATTCAGTTCCACACTCATGTTTCTCACCCTGATGAGTGAGATGTTTGACTGTTGTGGTGGATTATTCACAGCTCTATACAACACCATAGGCCTACACACACACACATTTTCGTTACAGTTCATCACCTTGGGCCGCAGGTTGGCATTTATTGGGATGACTCATGTACTGGAGGCAGCGCTGCAGAGTGGTCACTAGCTGGCACAGCCAGTCATAATAGCAGATTTTAAACCTAACCTTAAATTAAGACCAAAAAGCTTATTTTCTTTTTTTTTCATGAATGTTTACAATATAGCCAATTTTGACTTTGCAGCCTGCCCATCTAGTGGAAATCAGTTTCACATAAGTAATGCATTGATGTCAAAGGTGATTTGTATGTGTGGAAGTACAAGTTGTTCGTTTCTCAAATTAGCGTTTTGCTACAAACTGATTATTTCTTGTTGAAACACTTAGACAGACAGAGGCAGACCACTAATATCATATACAGTACCAGTCAAAGGTTTGGACACACCTACTCATTAAAGGGTTTTTATTTATTTAGACTATTTTCTACATTATAGAATAATAGTGAAGACATCAAAACTATGAAATAACACATATGGAATCATGTAGTAACCAAAAATGTGTTAAACAAATCAAAATATATTTTATATTTGAGATTCTTCAAATAGCCACCCTTTGCCTTGATGACAGCTTTGCACACTCTTCAAATTCTCTCAACCAGCTTCACCTGGAATGCTTTTCCAACAGTCTTGAAGGAGTTCCCACATATGCTGAGCACTTGTTGGCTGCTTTTCATTCACTCTGCGGTCCGACTCATCCCAAACCATCTCAATTGGGTTGAGGTTGGGTGATTGTGGAGGCCAGGTCATCTGATGCAGCACTCCATCATTCTCCTTCTTGGTCAAATAGCCCTTACACAGCCTGGTGTTGTGTTTTGGGTCATTGTCCTGTTGAAAAACAAATGATAGTCCCACTATGCGCAAACCAGATGGGATGGGTATCGCTGCAGATGCTGTGGTAGCCATGCTGGTTAAGTGCGCCTTGAATTCTAAATAAATCACTGACAGTGTCACCAGCAAAGCACCATCACACCACCTCCTCCATGCTTCACGGTGGGAACCACACATGCAGAGATCATCCGTTCACCTACTCTGCCTCTCACAAAGACAGCGTTTGGAACCAAAAATCTAAAATCTATACTCATCAGACCGAAGGACACATTTCCACCAGTTTAATGTCCATTGCTCGTGTTTTTTGGCCCAAGCAAGTCTCTTCTTATTGGATTTCTTTGCAGCAATACGACCACTAAGTCATGATTCACTCAGTCTCCTCTGAACAGTTGATGTTAAGATGTCTGTTACTTGAACTCTGTTGCAATTTCTGAGACTGGAACTCTAATGAACTTATTCTCTGCAGCAGAGGTCACTCTGGGTCTTCCTTTCCTGTGGCGGTCCTCATGTTAGCCAGGTTCATCATAGCGCTTGGTTTTTGCGACTGCATTTGAAGAAATGTTCAGTTCTTGAAATGTTCCATATTGACTGACCTTCATGTGTTAAAGTAATGATGGACTGTCCTTTCTCTTTGCTTATTTCATCTGTTCTTACTATAATATGGACTTGGTCTTTTATCAAATAGGGCTATCTTCTGTATACCACCCCTACCTTGTCACAACACAACTGATTGGCTCAAATGCATTAAGAAGGAAAGAAATTCCATAAATTAACTTTTAACAAGGCACACCTGTTAATTGAAATGCATTCCAGGTGACTACCTCATGAAGCTGGTTGAGAGAATGTCAAGAGTTTGCAAAGCTGTCTTCAAGGCAAAGTTTGGCTACTTTGAAAAATCTCAAATATAAAATATATTTTGATTTGTTTAACACTTTTTTTGGTTACTACATGATTCCGTATGTGTTATTTTATAGTTTTGACGTCTTCAATATTATTCTACAATGTAGAAAATAGTACAAATAAATAAATAACCCTTGAATGAGTAGGTGTCCAAACTTTTGACTTGTGCTGCACATTACATTTAAATACTTGTAATTTAGCAGATGCTAATCCAAAGTGACTAATTACGCTTTCAGTCTTCTGACAGTGTCCCCACTCTCTCTTCACCTTCAGAACCAGATTCACAGCAAGCTGATTGGGCGCCATGAGGTGGAGAGCGCCGCCATGCAGGAGAGGCTCCAGCAGCTGGCGGGCCAGAACAAGGGGCTGCAGGCCCAGCTCACAGAGATGAAGAGGAAACAGGCCGAGCTCGACTGCAAGGTGGGGTAGAGGCGGAGGGAAGGGGGAGGATGGAGGTAGCCAATGGTAGCGTTGATATGTGTGGAATAAGTGGGCTGCAGGTTAAGACCGGAGGGAGAGCAGGGATGAAGGCGCAGAAAGAGAGAGGGATGGAGAATGGAAGCGGGAGGAGAGGGGGAGTGGAGAAGGTATGGGGAGGATGGAGGAAGGTAGTGGAATAAGTGGACTGACTGCCAGGTGAGAAGCGAAGGTGGGGGGGGGGGAAAGATAGATAAAGGAGAGGGTGAGGGAAAGATAGATAAAGGAGAGGGTGAGGGAAAGATAGATAAAGGAGAGGGTGGGGGAAAGATAGATAAAGGAGAGGGTGGGGGAAAGATAGATAAAGGAGAGGGTGGGGGAAAGATAGATAAAGGAGAGGGTGGGGGAAAGATAGATAAAGGAGAGGGTGGGGAAAAGATAGATAAAGGAGAGGGTGGGGGAAAGATAGATAAAGGAGAGGGTGGGGGAAAGATAGATAAAGGAGAGGGTGGGGGAAAGATGGATAAAGGAGAGGGTGGGGGAATGGAAGCAGCCCAGGGTGGCATTGATAAGTGGGCTTTGTGTGTGAGGCTGCAATTTAAACAGACTCTATTGCACAACTAGATGGACTAGTGTCTTTCACTCAGGCTTTGTGCCAGAGGTGATTTCTCTCTCTTGTCTTTTCTCTTCTACCACCGTCTTCCCTCTCTCTGTAGAGTAAAGAGGAGGTGATGGCGGTGCGCTTGCGGGAGGCTGACACCATGGCCGCCATGGCTGAGCTCAGACAGAAGATGGCTGAGCTGGAGATACAGGTGGGGTGTTTGTACACAGATCTGAACTTGACTTCCATATTGAATGGATGTCATTGTCAAGTGTGTTTAGATTTCTTCTGGGTGGTATGTGTCCATTGGGGAGATCATCTTCCCTGCTTCCTTGGCGTTGACTGTTCGGTTGTGTACGTACACGGGCGAGTATGTGTGCATCTCATCCACCTATCCCTGTCCTACAGAAGGAGTAGGGTCTGATCCAGGGCCAGCTGAACCACTCTGACTCCAGTTTGTTTGTGTGTGTGTGTGTCTCATCCTATCCCTGTCCTACAGAAGGAGGAGGGTCTGATCCGATCCAGGGCCAGCTGAACCACTCTGACTCCAGTTTGTTTGTGTGTGTGTGTGTGTGTGTCTCATCCCTGTCCTACAGAAGGAGGAGGGTCTGATCCAGGGCCAGCTGAACCACTCTGACTCCAGGCAGTATATCACCCAGCTTCGAGACCAGATCGGAGAGCTCAAGAACGAGGTCACACACATTTAACGTTTAACAGTCATTTTGCAGACGCTCTTATCCAGAGCAACTTGAGTTCATACATTTTCATACTTTTTGTTTGTTGGTACTGGTCCACCCCGTGGGAATGGAACCCACAACCCTGGTGTTGCAAGTGCAATGCTCCACCAACTGAGCCACACGGGACCCCCCCCACACACAAACACACACACCAGTAAAAGCCCTCATGTCTGGCGTTAGTTTATCCATTGAAACCCAGCTATGTAAATCGCATCCCCTCGTGCTTTTAGTATTTCTCTGAAATGATAGATGTTGGCCGCCACATGAAGGATGACATACTAGAATCACTACTCTGGCCTTCCTCTGTATGACATTTCCAACCACAGAACAGACGTACCCCCCTACCCCTTCAAAACCCCAGGCCTCAGAAAGAGAGCTATGAATGCGTGTGAGAACTAGACAACACTGATTCTCACATGCTTAAACACACACACACACAAACATAGCTGAACCACGTAATATACACTTGCTCATTCAGAGAGCGGCTTTGCGTGAGAAGGGAGTGATGGGACTGACTTGCCCTTTTCTGTTTACTAGTTCTTAGAGTGCATACTATTGGTTATATTCGTCATATGGAGCCTTTATGTAAAGAGTATCGAAACATTCGTGACAAAGTCAAAATTAGCCAGCAGTAATTTTCCGGTCTCAAAAATCTCAGGCATCTATTTTGCAAATGAATTCATGTTTTGGTGTTGGACCAGATCATAAGTAGAATTAGCATAAATGTTTTTTATTTTTTTTGTAACAGTTTAAGTTATGATTCTAAGGTGTTTGTCATACCAATGACTTGAATATTTGAATATTTGAATATTCAGATTTTGTCCCAGAACAATATGATACACTTCGAGAAGGGCTGAACTAGAATCAGATCTGTTTTTTTCCAGCCAGTATAGTGTACATGATTGAGCTCTGCTGTGTAAACCGAGACAGAAGAGGAAGAGGTGGGCGAGTGCCTAGTTATAGTGTTCCTATTGGTTAACCACTACCCTCCCCCTCCTACCAGCCTAACTCAGTACAAATCTCAGAGTTTTCTGTAAGTACTGAATCAGTGTTGTATCTACACATGCGCGCACACACACACACACACACACGCACACACACACACACACTCACGCAGACACAGACATGTACTTGCTGAAGCATTTGGAGACCGGCTGTGGCTTGTCACGCAAGGGACACCCACAACACGTCATTGATGCAGGCTTCATATGTGATCGCATAGACACACACACACACACACACACACACACACACACACACACACACACACACACACACACACACACACACACAGGTGAAGTGGTTGGTGCTTCAGCAGGTTCTTTCATAGTAAAACAGACTTCAACCTGTACTGGCAGCTGAAAATCCACAGGTACTCTGACTTTCTGTAAAGCTTATCGACAGACCTTATCAACATACCAGGTACTAGATTTAGAACACACCCACAAGGTTAAATCCAGTCTGATGTGCCTGTCACTGCAGGCTAGACCACCATACCAGGTTTCTATAGAAATGGGTCACTTTTCAACCAGTGTACACACTCTTCTCACCAACTGAAACAGCATCAAAAGCCTTTCTTTTTGCTATCAGTAATATCCTAGATGACTGTGATAATGATCCCCGGGTATGAATATCTTCTATAACATTATTTCTTTCTCTTTTAGATCAGGCAGCTCCGCGGGCAGCGCTCCAAGTTCGCCCCTAGTTCCCGGGACGGGGGCGGGGGCTACCCGGATCTGTGTCTAGCTAGCCCCTCGTCGGCCGGAGGCGACTACCTGAGCTCGGATGAGGACCTTCTCCCCAGCCCCATCCCCCCCAACGCCATGTACCCCGCCCTGCCCCACCCCTCGGCCAGGCTGGACAGCGAGGGCAGCACCGACAGCGAAGCAGAGGCCCACCCGGACCACCCCCACCACGGCCCCTCGCAGCAGCTCTACACTAGCATGGTGTGTGCTGAGGTTCTGGACAACTGAGCCATGAAGGTCCCTGGAACTCCCTGGTCCTGACCTAGACTACTAAAGATACTGTACTCTGCATCTCTTCAGTATTAGAGATGCTGTACTCGCCCCAACTTTACTGTACTACTGTTCTCACCCTAAACTACTACTCTAACCTGTAACGGACATCCTCCCCTCCTCCTTTGTGTTGGTGCCATGGTCTCTCCTCTTTTTGTCATTCTCTTCTCCATCTCCCCCTTTTACTTCTCTCTTTACTCCTATCTCTCTTCACTTATCCCTCTCTTTATCTCCCTCTCTCTCCCTCAATCTCTTTCTCCTCTCCGCACAGAAAGCCGAGAAAATCAAAAGGATTGAAAATTGACAACAACAAAAAACCTTTCAACTTTCAATACTCCAACCATACCACACAGCAGTGACTATGAGATGCACAGGACATCGCTTTGATGAAATGATTCCCCTCAAGTTTGGAAGGACTTCAATATGGACTTGGGATCGGTAAAAGATGAGATGGATGGATGACTTGTTGGGCTTGACCCTGCTCGTACTGTACTGTCCCATGAGCGAGATGTGGAACATGCTGTCTCCCTCCATCTCTTTCTCTTTCCTCCTCCTTTTCTTTCTCTCGCTCCATCTCTCTCTTTCTGTCATTCCATCATTCCAAGAAGACCCATTGGCCACCTGCACTGCCTGTTTACAATGGAAACAACCCTCCACTGTAACCTCACAATGCACACTTCAAAAAAAATGAGAGCGCGAGGGAAGCAAGGAAGGATAGAGGTAGGAAAAGAGGAGTATGGTATGGACTTGTACACATCAATATCATAGGGATGTTAATAGATGACATCACATGCATAGATCAATATTAACAATTTACCTTACTGAAATATGTATGTTGTGTGTGTCTCAATGCCTTGTCGCAATGCCAAATGAAACAAGGCAAGTGAATTACGCTCATGTCAACCACAAAAAAATCTCCACGTTGCCAAATCTTTTTCTTTTTTTTCTCCTATTATTTATGTTGTTATTTATTTTAATATTTTTTTTTATATATCTATACAAATATAAATATAAAGATAGATACCAACGGCGGCCAAACTTTATACACGTTGAGTTCCCTTGGTCCTTTGTGCCAACTTGAATCCCGAGGCTGAGGTGTCAACGGACGGCGTCCATGCCGATGCGTGCCAGAGAGACAGAACGAATACGCTGCTATGATTATCCTTTTCTCTCCCAGTCTTCTGTTATGTTCTGTTCTATCTGCTCGACATGCAGTTGAACTTTGCACCCCTTAGGAATCAGATGCGAGTGCGAAAACTACTGTGAAGAAATTGTTGAACGGTTATGGCTATGCTTCATAATGATGTCTCTACCTATGACTTGTGAAATACCCACACGCATAAACAACTCCTTTTATAATCTATTTGAAATGTGTTAAGGCATTTTTAAACCCTAAAAGCAGATAACAACCCACAAGTGCTTGTAAGAGGACAACAATGGCTCAGTCAATCATTCATTTTGTCTAACGGTAAGGCTAGAGGTTGACTAGTTTGGGACGGATTGCCATGTGTCCATCAAAAGGCTGTGTGAGTGTTATGAAGGTGTTCATTCTGAGTTATGGGGGGGGGGGGGGGGGGAATGAGAATTTGTTGAAATTGACCGATCAGAGGTAAAAATATATATATAATTTACGAGCTACAAGTGTACTGATCAGATCATCATAAATATCATGATCAAGTTGGACCAGGGTCATCACTCTCTCTGTTGTTCTGTTCTGTTGTTCTCGTCTCAGTCATGGTACTGCATGATGAATTACCAATACCTCTCCTTCCAGAACAGCCAACTGTGACAATACTTCCTCTTTCTACTGCCTGTTACCAATAGGATTTAGGGATGGATGGAAACATTCAGTTGAACGTGTTGACTGAAAATATCTGACTATCTGATGCATGCTGTTACTACAGCTTCAGATGGCTATAATGCACAGGTGTTAACAGACTGGGAGCAGTATTTTGCCTAGTATATACCTCACTGGCTAACTATGTGGCATATCATCCCAATAGTCTTGAATATATGACAAATGCTTGTTAGAATTAGCTTTAGCTCAGTCATTAGTAGTGGGGAGACGAATGCATCGGCTTGGTGTCATGTTTCCAAAGCATTCAAATGTTCTGTGTTTATATCAATGGGACAGAGTTGATCATGGAAATCGATGATGGCCGTCTAGAAAGAAGCTCTATGTGGTTGCTTTCCCAATGTCAAGGGGGAAAGGGTTCCATACAAACTCTATATAGATGGAAGGAAATGGAAGGAGCATTGTCTTACTTCTGTGGGAGACACTTCCCATATCACATTTCTACATTCTTACAACAGTGGAAGCGAAACGTATGGAATATTATTGAATTATACAATATGACAACCTGAACGAAAGCATTAATATAAATATATCACAATAATAATTCAGTTGATTTGCTGAGGCAGACTGCAGGGGATGTGTGGTAATATATTCAATAGGGTGTTATATAGATCCTAAGATTCTAGATATAGATCCTAAGATTCTAGATATAGATTCTAAATATAGATCCTAAGATGCTAGATATAGATCCTAAGATTCTAGATATAGATCCTAAGATTCTAGATATAGATCCTAAATATAGATCCTAAGATTCTAGATCTCCTCTTGACTTAAAGCAGTGAGTGCTATTCTGGGAATATGGGAGTGGATGCTTGGAGTGGTTAGTGTAGCAAGCTAAGACTGTCTCATGTCAGTATTAGTGAGCACTTGTAATGTTTCTTGGTAGTATTAAGGTACTGTATAATGCTATGCCACCAAGCCTATGCATCCCAACTTTGTATCATGCTTTCTGTTTTCTTATGTTCAAATTATGCCATGTACTCAGATTTGGTGTGTGCCTGGCTTTTGTCGCACAATGATGCTGGATGAAGGAGGAACCTGTCACCAACTGCCAAGGAAATAAGGGAGCTCCTCCAATGGGGTTCCACTGCCATGTAGCCCATCTTTCACTCGCTCAACTATTACAAATAACCACCTTTTAGAGGTTAAACCAGTGCAGCAGCTGAAATCACTGTTGTCTGTTGTAACATCCTGGACCAGTCAGTTAAGGCATTACTTTAGCAATGGGAGGGAGTTCGGATGCCATGTGTTGTCAACCTGCGGTAGAGTATAGTCTTGGTCAGTGGTGGAAAAAGTACTTGAGTCATACCTGAGTAAAAGTAAAGACACCTTAATAAACAGTTACTCAAGTAAAAGTGAGTCACCCAGTAAAATACTACTTGAGTAAAAGTATTTGGTTTTAAATATACTTAAATATCAAAGGTAAAGTATAAATAATTTCAAATTCCCTACATTAAGCAAACCAGACGGCATCATTTTCTTGCTTTTTAAATTTACTGATAGCCAGGGGCACACTCCAACACTCAGACATAATTTACAAATTAAGCGTTTGCGTTTAGTGAGTCCGGCAGATCAGAGGCAATGGGGATGACCAGGGATGTTCTCTTGATAAGTGTGTGAATTGGACCATTTTCTATCCTGCTAAGCATTCAAAATGTAACGGGTACTTTTGGGTTTCAGAGAAAATGTATGGAGTAAAAAGTACATTTTACTCCACTTAAATTCCTAAAGTTGTCAAATATAAATAGTAAAGTACAGATACCAAAAAAACTACTAAAGTAGTACTTTAAAGTATTTTTACTTAAGGAGCACTATTACAGCACTATTAGACACTACCAGACAGTGTCTAATTTATACATAACACAAACACTATACTGCTGTTCAGAGATGGTGCTCAGACGCGGAGTTCCCCAGTGTCCCAACTACAACTGGTATAACTGTGACTAAAATACTTTTTGATACACATGAAGATGCCCTCTGATTCAGTATTTGTCATCCATGTAGTTTTATGATTAGCGTTGATATGGCTATTCTTTGATCTGAACTAAGATTATTTAAAAAATCTTAGGGTGTGGCGAATGGTAGGGTTCCATGTTTAAATCTTATATAGTGCCATAATGTAGGTAGATTTATACATAGTATATAAATTACATGTATATCAAATGCAATTTTCATAGACAGTTCAGCATTTTCACTCTGGTTTAGGGTGGTGTTCACCAAAAATATCTCAAAGGTGAAGGCCACTGTTGAGCTAGGACTGAAGGATCCCCAATATGTTTAAGATTTATTTTATTTTATAAATATAACAATGTTAGAATGAAACTGGAACACTATACATGCCATTGTCTGTGTCTCAAAGAAGAAAGAAACAAAACATGGAGACTCCCCCTTATGGACGGTGTCCTCATGCATACCCTGGGTTGTATTCATTAGGGCACACAATGTAAAATATTTTTAAAACGTTCTGCAACAGAAAACAAAAATGAGTGTTTCTTATTGGACAAGTCCCTGAAGTACCTCCCGGTTTCAGTCACTTTTCTTCCGTTTGGTGCCTCAAACACAACCCTGGTGTAGGACTTCTCTCATGTATGTAACAGCAAGTCGGTATCCACTTTACTCCCTCCAACCTTGTTCACTCTCTCTTGCAATTCTACCAATGTGTTGTCAAGTATATTAATGACAGTAATAAAGATGATATTAATGACAATATTATGAAAACATTTCAGTGTTCTGTACTTGATGATGATGATATGAAATAAACATTGACACTACACATTCTCAGATGCCATGTCGAGGTGGTACGGTGTTGTTGTGCTGACTCGAGCGTTGTGTTGATTGTGTGCACCCCTGTCTTCATTTGGATATAAAATCCATTGTAATCTTCCATTGAACCCGTTATCCTCTCTGGCTCGCCGTCCCTCTCTCTTATCTTTCTCTCCCGTTCTGCTCATCACGACATTGGGTTACCAGTTAATTTCTGTTTGGGATTTCCCTCTCCATCGCTCTCTGCTCTAACCTCCATTTTGAAACCCCCTCCTGTCTCAACACTTGTGTGTGTCGACACTTTGCCGCACATTACTCAAGTGACCCCACCATCCTCCCCTCATCCAGTTTCTTGTTACTTGGTTTTCTCTTGCCTCACTTCTACACGTCTTCCTGTTTTGCGATCATGTGAATCATTTTGATATAACAATGAAGTAGACTGATTTAGAGATTTGTATACCAACCTCAAGTCAAAGAGGACATTTGGTCATTTGAAAGTGAAGCGATTAGAGCGAGTACATCTGGACTTGTTTGGTCCTATATACTGTAGCAAAGATTTTTAGTGCAGCAGAAAGGCCTGTTGCTCAGCAGTGGAGTCTGTCTGGTCTTTCTGAGGAAGCTCTGTGGTTGAGGTGGCTGCTGCTGAGTGGAACGGTGCTACAGACACGCTCTTCCCCATCAGTGTCATTGGACTTCACTGAACACAACATCTGAATACAGCTAAGAGCTTAAACTTGAGCATATAGAAAGATAGATTTTAACTGTAATGTTACATGATTTGAGCTTCCTGTTTAATTTCATTAGTTTACTAGTGGGAGATTCAGGAGAAAGGTAAACATTTTGGCATATCATATTTTGATATTTTATTTAAATTCATTTAGAATTTGAGCCAGAATGTATTTGTTCTGCCTATTTGCTTTGTGAAACATTTGTATGCCTTTTAAAAAACGTGTTATCTGGTAAGTTTGTTTGAAACACTTTTTTGTAGTGAGGTTTTCAAATTTTCATTGCTAGCCATAAAGGCATAAATTACCTCTTGCTGTCTTCAATTCCATCCTGCAATTAAGATTAGGAGTTTATTTTATTTTTGCTTTGTGCTTTTAGGAAATGATCATGTACAGTATCATCATCATCTTTAAAATCAAAGCTCTGTTGTCATCTCACCAGGTGACTTGACTGAAGACATCATCTTCAAGACGGCTAGCTGCAGAGATTTGTCATTCCTATTTTATAAGGTGAGTTTTTCTGCATTTACCGTACCAAATTAATTCGGCCAATGTGTTCAATCTAAACATCATTCATCTCCACCGGTGTATCTGCATCATACTTAATTATGCTATTTCAAATGCCACCCTGTATCTGCAAAACTACACAGTAGAAAGTCTTCTGTTTTATTTAGTGATCCATTGGCCCTTGGGCTAAAGATTGAACTATTCTGCCTAGCAACATAGAATACTTCAAATGAGAAATATTTGATATCTGAAGCTTTTAACCAGTACAGTATGAATCCAGCATAGGAAAATAAATCAAGTTTTAATATTTTCGGGAGCTTTATTGCCCCTAGTCTGTTATCTTGTTACGTCTTCAATGCTCTACTATTTGCCACCTGTAAGGCTGTGCAACCAGAGGGGAGAGAGCTCACAGGGTGAGTCGGGATAATACATAACGGTCTGCTGTGTTTGGTTGAATTTGGGTGGTAGTTGCTGTGGAATGGTTTCATAACACTGTGTGCTAGTATATGTGGCCACAGTTTATGCAGCAATCCAACCAAGCTCAAGAGTAAAATGAGTATGTGCAATGACTTGGCTGAGGCGATCTGCCTAGAGATGTCCCTGTAAATTGGACATAACGGACATTTAATGCCAAATAAATTACCTCCTTTATGAATATATTGGGAAAACTGAGCTGGAAAATACTCTGTATTTCCATTCAGCATATTTGAACTGATTTCAGTATGGAGTTCGTTTTTATGGTTTCAAAATGTTGTCTTCATAATTTTAGTGTCAGCAAAACCCACAGTACTGTTACTTTAGGAGTGGTTGTGTGACCAGGGCCTGTACTCAGAAAGCATTTCCGATTAGGTGTGCTGATCTAGGATCAGGTCCCCCGTGGTCCTGTTATCCTATTCATAATGATCTGAAAACTGATCCTAGATCAGCACTTATACTCTGATAAGCTTTATGAATACGGCAGTGTAGTATGTGACTGTGTTAGTCAAAGCACTGCTGCCACCTGCTGTATGTTGGTTGACATGAATAACACCTGGACTATTATGTCAATTTTCATGTACTCCATGTTGCAGGGCCTTCTACTTCCCTTCCATTAGACTGAGTCTACAAAACCCTCTGTGCTCCTGCTGCTTCTCGCTTCCCCACCATGCCTCGCTCTTTCCTGGTGAGGAGGGGGGGCTCTCACCCTCTGCGCCCCAAAGCAGGTAGCCCCTGCTTGGGCACGACCCCGGTGCCAGTGGGTCCCTCAGAAACAGACAAGAGGCAGTGGGGTACCCTTCAGGGACAGCCGTCACCAAAGAGTGCAGTGTCTCTAGTGACACACAATGAGGCCTACCCACCACAGCCCTCTCCACCTCCAGCCCTCCACCCTCCCTCACATAGTCCCCCTTACCTTCACCCCACCAGTCCCATGTCTTCAGGTAGGTGTTGAACACTGAGGCTCAGCTAACACAAGCTCATGTACATCTGCCAGTTTTGTGTATTATTGTTCTCTCATAATCACTCATTATTATACAGTGTTCATTAAAGTTAAGACTGAAACAGCAATGTGTTCAAGACCTAGAGATCAGTGATTGCTTGTAAGACGGGGCTAATTAATGTAACTTTTCAACCACCTGCTATTCCCCATCTTAAGGTGATAGAGCTGCGCTGCACCACCACTCTCCCTCCCAGTTGAACCCTGGCAGCCCTGCTGAGGAGGTGGGCTCTCCCCTCCTGGTAGAGACCCGACACAGAGACTGTCCCCAGATCAGTGACCACAGGACCACTGGGACTGTATGTCCACTGTGTGGAAAGGTTAGTGGATGATCCCAAATCAGTTTTGTTATTCTATCCCTCTGACAAGTCGTCATTTGCAAATAATGATCTGTTCTTAATGTATTTACCTGTATAAATAAAGGTGAATTATTAAACATCAATCCTCTCCATCAAAAAGGGTTGATATTAGTTATAAGAGAAAGCTATGTTTGCTTCCATCATGGATAGTGAATAATTCTGACTCATTGGAATGCCACTGAGGTGATTGGATAGACCTACACACAGCCTTTTTATTAACCAAAGGTCAAAGTGCAGAAACTGAAGCCTGACGTGCTTTGATTGTCTATTCTGTTTTTGACTGGAAGACCAGTGTGAGGATTAAATTAAGATAATAGGTAAATCGTATTTACTGCACTGCTCTCCCTATCTGCAAATCACATTAAAGTGTTTGTTTTCTTTTCAGAGTTTCTTTTCTTTCTCCAGTCTGGAGTCCCACGTCCACAAGTCCCATGGTGGCAGACACAAGCAGTCATCAGCACACATCAAGACCCACAGTCAGCCGTACGGCAATAGGTCAGACCTGGGTTTGAGCTACAGGGTCAAGGTATGTCTGTTGCCTGCCACATTACATGTATAATAAAGGGTTTTAAAGCAGGTTTGGGGTCAGGTCTATTATAATCAGATCACATTGTGACGTCATGATGCGGCACAAAAGTTCCATCCCACCTGGGAAGGCTGATATTGCGGGCATTTGTTTTTCATACAGCTCTTACAGAAAAAGGGCATTATCATAATTTCACAATTTCAGAGTGTTATTTCCACCTCATAGTGTGGAAATATCATAAAAAAAACTGGAAATTAAGTTATTAACTACTGTTCTACTAAGATATATGGAATTGTTTTAAGTTCATACCAAGGATCATTTAGCTATATGATTTTGAATTTTAAGACTCATTGAAGTATCAACATTTTTTTTTTGTTGTCTTTACTGTTATTAGGCCATACAAACGCATTGAATAACAGATTCACTGCATGGAACAACAGATAATCCCCCAAAAATATAAAAATTAAGTTTGTTCTGAGGTGTCGCTCCTATATCTGAGAGATTTAAGAAAGATCAGGATTATTTTTATTTAAAAAAAAAATTAATATGTGTATTTAACCCCATATTTTGGACATGAAATAGTCTCCATATATACTTCCATCCATTCTTTTCAGCTGGTACCAGGGGACCTTCAGACGAGTCTTGTGAGCATCCTAGAGAAAAACATGTACATGATCGTGAGAGTCTCATCTTTCCATAGAGACGTCAAAATAGTTTGTAGGACATTCCGAACACTACAGACGATTTTGTGAGAAGACCGATTTTCAAGATGTCTCATGGTCTGACAAACACCGCTCTGGCTCTGTCAACTTTCACCTCAGATGTGAAAGTGCGACATAGGCGGATGCGGTGGATCGAGCAACTGCAACGTCGGCGGATGTGGTGGATTGAGACGCATCCAATGCAAAAACAACATCTCTCTATCTTAAACTGACAGGTTTTTATGGGGATTTTTTAAATGCTAATTAGATTTCCACTGGACAGCGACTTTAGGGAGTTCTAAGAGTTTGATGCTAGTTATAAACTATATACAGGAAAAACACCACAGGATACCCTATTCATTACTAAATGGCCTATACTTGTTTTTGTTTGGTGTAAAAAATAAAGATTCATAAAAATTCTCATGAAACTGTGAACCCAATAAATATTTATTTTCACAAAATATATGACCATATATGCTTTGTTCTCATGTGTTTCAGGAGCGTACTTTTGGCTGTAAGGTGTGTGGGAAAGTGTTCAAGCGCTCCTCCACCCTATCCACTCACCTGCTAATCCACTCTGACACGCGGCCCTACCCCTGTCAATACTGTGGCAAAAGATTTCACCAGAAATCTGATATGAAAAAACACACCTTCATTCACACAGGTGAGTCGATATGTATTTTCTGGAAATAGGGATCTTGTCTTTGTCACGTTCGAAACGTATTAACTATTTTAAATATTTTTAAAAAACCAATGGGAGTGGTAGGGGCATGTGGTGCCTGTTAAAAATGAAAGTGACTGCATGCCAGAGTCCGGCGACGTGGGAAGTGATTTGGCCTTTTTAAAATAAATAAATTAAACAGCCACTGCATGCCCCTACCACTCTCATTGATTTGGATTAAGTTAGCTGAAATTTGTAGTGGCTGTTTAATTAAAGACAACCGAACCATGCGTTACAGTTTTTCCTGGCTCACTTTCAGGGTGAGGAACCATCTATCATTAAGTTATAAAAGAGTGAACTTCCCCTTTAATACAGTATGTCCCCTCTGCCCTTCTATTCCAGGTGAGAAGCCCCATGTGTGCCAGGTGTGTGGCAAAGCCTTCAGCCAGAGCTCCAACCTCATCACCCACAGTCGTCAGCACAGTAGCAACCAGCCCTACCATTGCCTCTATGGCTTCCAGCGCAAATAGGACCTGAGACAAAACCAGAAGAACCACCTTTAGGTCAAGACCCTGGCTAAGAGCTGATCTGAGCTCAGTTTTCACAACCGGGAGAACCACTGTACATAGATAGCAACTCAAACACCCTCACATGGTCATAGCTGACCCCAGATAATGTTTTCATTATAAGGGGCACCACTGGACAAGCTAAACAGAAGCTGGGGATGGATGGAAGAAGGGAAGGATGCTACACTAAAAATTCTAACGAACATTTACCTTGACTGTAGTTGAATCCCAACTGTATATTTTGCCTACATATATATATCTGTTTTTTCAGTGTCATCATAGGGTCATATCTGAAAATATGTTGAAAACACCTTTGAAACATTCCAATCCCATTTATATTCCAAAGTATCGCTTTCTTAAGTGTGTGCATTAAAAATCGTTGTTATCTACTTTCAGATTTGGATAACAACAAGATATTATTGTTATGAATGAATGATCATTGTTTTTTTTAGTGATCAAACTCCCTTGCTTTTTAATGACTTACCTCTCGGGGTGGTTTTAAAGGTATGTCACTTTGAGATAAAAGTAGTTAAACCGTGTGCAACGTCCGCGTAGGTCCTCTGCAATTCCCTGGAAATGAATCATTATCTTCATTCTTTAATTCTCTGGAACGGAAACATTTACCTGGATTTAAATACCTGTGATGGGCTGAGAAAGCCCCCTCTCTATCAGGGCTACCCTATAAAAGCACAGCCAAAAGCACTGCACTAAAACACCTGATCCCTTCGACCTTCAAGCCCTCCACTGCACCACAGAGGAAGAACACCCAGACACAGGTAAATACATCATTTAAAATACATGCTTTAGGTTTTAAAATCACTATTGGCCTTATTGTGACCTCATCCCCAGGCTTAATTGCTACAGAGAGAGAGCCGGCTGGGGACAAGATTAGCCTCATGGTGACATACCTGAGCAGGGATGACTTAAGGACCTTACAGTTATGTTATGTGTATGGGGTACATTACAGTGATGGATCAGTCATTCAAAAATCATGTTAACCACTGTTAATGCACACATAGCGAATCAATGTAATTTATTAATTCGATTTGAAGTAAATGTTTTGTCCTGAACTAATTTAAGCTTGCCATAACAAAGGGGGTGAATACTTATTATAGGTACTGTCTGTAGTGTAACATCCTGATGGTGGTACTGTTTATAGTTGTCTACTATTTTAATTCAATAAATTAATTGGAATGGGAATTCTCAAATGAACACTGATTTGACACCCAGCCTGGTCTCGTTTCAAGACTTAAAAAGTTTTTTAAAAACAGTTTCAATCAGTATACAGACCAAGACATCACGAAGATGGATGTACTGCCAGTTTATGCAATGAGTGGTGACTGACACTGAATAAAAATGTCAGTATCTTCAATGCATGTTGTACCGTGCTTTCCATTTACATTTGGAGCATCTCATTGTCTCTCTTCATCGCACCCTCTTTCTCTGTCCCTCTCCATCGTAGCAATAATGGGTTAAGGAAAGAGTACTCCAGCTTCATGCACAGACAGCCATGACGACAGCCATGACGACAGCCATGACATATCAGGCGTAAACGTATCAGACCAAAGCATATAAGGTGGTAAGGACGATATTTCAACTGGCAAATCACCAATCAGGCCGGTATGTAACCTAGTCCAGCAGGAGGGACTCTATATAAATTCAAACATTTATATTTTATTATTATAAGACACATTTCTATGACATTTCAAATAATAAAAAAGTACATGTCCATATACAGTGAGCTCCAAAAGTATTCTGACAGTGACATTTTTTGTTATTTTGGTTTTGTACTCCAACACTTTGGATTAGAAATTACACAATGATTATGAGGTTAAAGTGCAGACTGTCAGCTTGAATTTGAGGGTATTTTCATCCATATCAGGTGACCCGTTTAGAAATTACAGCACGTTTTGTACATAGTCCCCCCATTTTAGCGGACCAAAAGTATTTGGACAAATTTCCTTATGTGTATTACAATAGTACAAAGTTGAGTATTTGATCCAATATTCATAGCACGCAATAACTACATGAAGCTTGTGACCACAAACATGTGTTGGATGCATTTTCTGTTTGTTTTGGTTGTGTTTCAATTTTTTTTGTGCCCAATAGAAATGAATCATTAAAAAAATATATATATATTATTTCACCTTTATTTAACCAGGTAGGCCAGTTGAGAACAAGTTCTCATTTAAAACTGCGACCTGGCCAAGATAAAGCAAAGCAGTGTGACAAAAAAACAACAACACGTGGGATAAACAACAGTACAGTCAATAATACAATAGAAAAATATATATATCGTGTGTGCAAATGGAGTAAGTAGGTAAGGCAATAAATAGGCCATAGTAGCGAAGTAATTACAATTTAGCAAATTAACACTGGAGTGATAGATGTGCAGATGATGATGTGCAAGTAGAAATACTGGTGTGCAAAAAAGTAAATAAAAACAATATGGGGATGAGGTCGGCAGTTGGATGGGCTATTTACAGATGGGCTGTGTGCAGCGATCGGTAAGCTGCTCAGATAGCTGATGCTTAAAGTTAGTGAGGGAGATATAAGTCTCCAACTTCAGCGATTTTTGCAATTCGTTCAAGCAATTGGCAGCAGAGAACTGGAAGGAAAGGCGGCCAAATTAGGTGTAGGCTTTGGGGATGACCAGTGAGATATACCTGCTGGAGCGCGTGCTACGGGTGGGTGTTACTATAGTGACCAGTGAGCTGAGATCAGGCAGAGCTTTACCTAGCAAAGACTTAGATGACCTGGAGCCAGTGGGTTTGGCGACGAATATGTAGCAAGGGCCAGCGGACAAGAGCATACAGGTCGCAGTGGTGGGTGGTATATGGGGCTTTGGTGACAAAACGGATGGCACTGTGATAGACTGCATCCAGTTTGCTGAGTAGAGTGTTGGAGGCTATTTTATAAATGACATCGCCGAAGTCGAGGATCGGTAGGATAGTCAGTTTTACGAGGGTATGTTTGGCAGCGTGAGTGAAGGAGGCTTTGTTGCGATATAGGAAGCTGACTCTAGATTTCATTTTGGATTGGAGATGCTTAACATGAGTCTGGAAGGACAGTTTACAGTCTAGCCAGACACCTAGATATTTGTAGTTGTCCACATATTCTAAGTCAGAACCGTCCAGAGTAGTGATGCCAGTCAGGTGGGCGGGCGGGTGCAGGCAGCGATCGGTTGAAGAGCATGCATTTAGTTTTACTAGCATTTAAGAGCAGTTGGAGGCCACGGAAGGAGTGTTGGCATTGAAGTTTATTTGGAGGTTTGTTATGTGTCCAAAGAAGGCCCAGATGTATACAGAATGGTGTCGTCTGCGTAGAGGTGGATCAGAGAATCACCCGCAGCAAGAGCGACATCATTGATATATACAGAGAAAAGATTCGGCCCAAGAATTGAACCCTGTGGCACCCCCATAGGGACTGCCAGAGGTCCGGACAACAGGCCCTCCGACTTGACACACTGAACTCTATCTGAGAAGTAGTTGATGAACCAGGCGAGGCAGTCATTTGAGAAGCCAAGGCTGTTGAGTCTGCCGATAAGAATACGGAGATTGACAGAGTCGAAAGCCTTGGCCAGGTCAATGAAGACGGCTGCACAGTATTGTCTTTAATCGATGGCGGTTATGATATCGCTTAGTACCTTGAGCGTGGCTGAGGTGCACCCGTGACCAGCTCGGAAACCGGATTGCACAGTGGAGAATGTACGGTGGGATTCGAAATGGTCAGTGATCTGTTTTGTTAACTTGGCTTTCGAAGACTTTAGAAAGGCAGGGCAGGATGGATATAGGTCTGTAACAGTTTGGGTCTAGAGTGTCTCCCCCTTTGAAGAGGGGGGTGACCATGGCAGCTTTCCAATCTTTAGGAATCTCGGATTATAAAAAAGAGAGGTTGAATAGACTAGTAATAGTTTGAGTTTGAGTTTATTTTTACAGGGACAGTGCACATTAATCAACGTTTCAGTAAAAGTGCCGGTTTTAGCCAGCCGGCTAATTTTCAACCGCAGTCCCTGGACAGGTTATTAAAAACAATTACAATATAGACAATAGCAACATAGAACAAGACATAGCATACAGACATAGCAACATAGGACAAGCAAGACGTAGCATACAGACAGAGCAACATAGAACAAAAAGCAGCAAGACAAAATTCATAAAAGCAACAAAGTGTTTCCACACCTCACAAGTTACAGACAACAGACATGGAAAGCGGCAACACACAGCTAGGGACCATGTTCACAAATCTGATTGACCTTTAGCCATGTCTTCAAGCATTTTGTGAAAGTGTGATATGTGGTGCAGTTATGTGTGTCTGATGGCAGTGTATTCCAGACATGGGAAGCTCTCACAGAAAAAGCGGATTTACTAAAGGTGCTTTTCCTTAGGGGAACTACACAGTCACCTCTCATGGCAGACCTTGTGGATCTGCTGCCATATGTTTTTTTTTTTTTGTTTAACAAAAATACTGAGTGGAGGGGGAGCCAAGCCATTTAGGATCTTGAATACAAGACATGCATCGGTGTATTGCACAAGATTTTCCCAACTCAGGAGCTCATTCTTTCTGAGGATGTGACAGTGATGATGGCTATTGGGCTTCCTATCAAGCACTTTGAGAGCCTGTTTGTAGACAGACTGAATAGGTCTTACTGTTGTACAGCAAGCTTGGGCCCAACTAGTCAAGCAGTATGTTAAGTGGGGGAGTATCATAGATTTGAAGTACAGTTTTGCTACCTCTGTAGTCAAACAATTTCGTATAAATCGGAAATTAGCTAGGTTGAATTTGGTTATTTGAATTACCTTTTTCACATGCTTTTTAAAAGAGGTTGGAATCAAGTATGATGCCAAGGTACTTAAAATCAGATACCACCTGGAGCTTCTCCCCTGACACATAGACATCTGGCTCAGTAGCATCTGTTGCCCTCTTTGTGAAGAACATGCAAACAGTTTTTTTCACATTGAGATGCAAACACGAGTCACTGAGCCACTTTGTAACCTGGACCATTACAGTAGTGAGTTCTTGTGCAGCTTGTTGTTTGCTCTTTGCATGCACATATATCACTGTATCATCTGCATACATTTGAACTTCAGACCCAGTACAGACAGAAGGCAGATCATTAATGTACAGGCTGAACAGGAGGGGCCCCAGTATTGACCCTTGGGGCACGCCCACATCATAGCTAAGAGTGGGCGACAGCTCATTGCTCACTCTGACACACTGAGTTCTGCCTTCAAGGTATGATTTCATCCATCTCAAGGCATCGGGGGAAAAGTTGAACTTGGACAATTTTGTGATGAGAATCTCATTGTTAACAGTATCAAAAGCCTTCCTTAGGTCCAGAAACACAGCCCCAACAACGCCCCCTTTGTCCATCTTGGACTTCACATTTTCCAGAAGAAAGCAGTTGGCCGTTTCTGTGGCTCTGAAGCCAAACTGCATGGAATGTAATGTGAAGGGGCTGTTGTTGAGGTGGGCAATCAGTTGTTCTGCTACACACTTTTCAACAACCTTTGACACCACAGGTAGTATACTAATGGGCCTGTAGTTACTCACGTCAGCAGGGTCGCCTGATTTAAAGATGGCCGTTATTATGGCCGACTTCCATACCCTTGGAAACACCCCGAGACCAATAGATGTGTTGGTGACCTTAGTAATGGGGCCAATGAGTGACTCTTTGGAGTTTTTAAGAAAGGTAGAGTCCATCCCAAACACATCTTTGGCTTTAGAGTTCTTTAGTGAGCTAATCACCTTGTCCACCTTTGACTCAGAAACCTCCCTTATGATGAAGACAGGTTGAGCATCATTTACTAGCACTGAGCCCAAGAAACCAGTGGAGGGGTTCTGTGTCAGTACCCTGACAGAGTCAATAAAGTAGGAATTGAAGGCTATTGCTATTTCGACTGCATCCTGTGTTAGATTGTTATTCACCATGATTTCTAGTCTTTTTGCAGTGTTACTATGGTCTTTCCCTGTTAACTTTTTTAGATTCTCCCAGATCAGTTTAGAATTTCCCTTTGCTTCACCAATTATGTTAATAAAAAAGTTTGCCTTGGCCTGTCTGATTTCTTTCATCACCTTATTTCTCAACATGGTAAACCTACGTCTGTCATGCTCTAATTTGGATCTTAGGGCTATTTTTAGATAATAATCTCGTTCTTTCATCAATTTCCAGATTTCTCCATTTAGCCAAGGAAGAGTGCTCTTTTGGCCAGGTTTGGATTTGATTTTCTTTAGGAAACCATTTAATGTAGTCTGGATTGTGGATAGAAAAACTTGACTATCAGCTTCCACGTCTGCATAGGACAAGAGATCATTCCAGTTAATTCCCTTAATTGCGTTTTCAAAATAGCTTAATTCACTCTTAGGTATTCTTAGTTGATCAGGCTTTCTAACAGTAGAGAGGTTAAACCTGCTCTTAGACAGCTTTCTGGCTATAAGTGTCAGATTATGATCAGATAGCCCAGTAACCATATTGAATGATTTAGTCACTCTCTCTGGTTTATTACTGAACACCAAATCAATCTGTGTTTTAGAGCAACAAGTCACCCTGGTTGGCCCTTTAACTAGCTGTGTAAGGTCAAAGGTATTAGTGATCCGTTTGAGGGTTTTCCTACAACACTTGTCTTCATAATTAATGTTAAAATCTCCCATTAAGATGACCTCTTTCCCAAAATCACATTCCCTAAGCATGTTATTAAACTGATCAAAAAACACACTTTTGGTGGAAGGTGGCCTATACATTCCAATGAGGGTAAAAGACATCTGGGGAGACAGTGTAATGTTCAGGCCAATACGTTCTAGTTCATTATCACATGACCACTCAATTTGTTTACATCGGATATGTTCTTTAATGTAAATCATCACACCCCCTCTTCCTTCAGTCCTGTCTCTCCTGAAAACATTGTAGCCAGGCACAATCAAAGCAGCAGATGGAGAGTTTTTATGGAGCCATGTCTCTGAGAGGCAGAGAAAGTCAAGGTTGGAGTCTGTGAGTAGATGTTGAATTTGATCACTTTTTGGAATGACACTACGAATGTTCAAGTGCCCCCCTAGTAGTCCCTTGGGCTTAGCTCGTGGGTCCCAGATGACTCGAGAGTGATTGACACATTGAAAAAAGTTACATTTTCTGTGTTTTCTGACGGCTGGGTTTAGGCCGTTTTGATTAGGGGCAGTTCGGTAGCGCAATTAACCATCCCTCCCGCCTGCACTGGATGCGGGGAACTAATTAAAACAGTTTGCGTACCAGAAGCAGAGTCAGGGATCGCATATAGCGACTTTGGTATGTTTGAAGAGTCAAAATCTATCCTGGAGCCGGGTGAGTCGAGAGAAACCATAGGACCATAGCACTCAGCCACTTCCACAGCGGCGACGATCAGTGGACGAGGCCATCCACCGCTTTCCACTCCGGTGCGTATCGCTGGCTCGGTGATGTTGGGCCCAGGATTGAGTTGCACATCCCCGGAGAGCAGGAGGGTAGTGAACAGGTAGTTTAACAGTTTCCGATAAATGTTGGACTTGTGTTTGTTGCGCCTAAGCGGTTCAGTAGAATAAGGAGCGAGGTAGACTTGGCCATTATTCAGAACATTATGGTGTGCTGTGTACTGTCCGCTCCCGTGGAACGGTGAACCAATGTGTTAGGTGTTAATATTCTCCGGTAGTAGGCTGATTGTGTCATCCCAGCAAGGACGCACTGAGATTATCAGTAGAGCAGCTACATAATTGACAATCATGGCAGAGTACTGGAGATAAAACACATAATTGCGCTTTAACTCTTTGCATGGGTTACTTAGCTGGGGTCGGCGTACACCTGATGGTTTAGATAAAATTACAGCATTCGAATGAGAAGCGGCACCTGTCGCACCACCCTGTCTTCCGTCCGCCATTTTACATTTAAGTCATTTAGCAGACGCTCTTATCCAGAGCGACTTACAAATTGGTGCATTCACCTTATGATATCCAGTGGAACAGCCACTTTACAATAGCAATTTTGCCGGTTTTTCTCTACTGATCGGGGTTGTAACAATGGCGGTGGATAATTTTAGAAAGAGAGGGTCCAGATTGTCTAGCCCAGCTGATTTGTACAAGTCCAGGTTTTGCAACTCTTTCAGAACATCTGCTATCTGGATTTGGGTGAAGGAGAAGCTGGGGAGGCTTGGGCAAGTAGCTGCGGGGGGTGCGGAGCTGTTGGCTGGGGTTGGGGTAGCCAGGAGGAAAGCATGGCCAGCCGTAGAAAAATGCTTATTAAAATTCTCGATTATCCTGGATTTATCGGTGGTGACAGTGTTTCCTAGCCTCAGTGCAGTTGGCAGCTGGGAGGAGGTGCTCTTATTCTCCATGGACTTTAGTGGCACAAAACGTTTTGGAGTTAGAGCTACAGGATGCAAATTTCTGTTAGGAAAGCAAAGGCTAGCTTTTTCAAACTGACTGTGTGTATTGGTTCCTGACTTCCCTGAAAAGTTGCAAATCGCGGGGACTATTCGATGCTAGTGCAGTACGCCACAGGATGTTTTTGTGCTGGTTGAGGGCAGTCGGGTCTGGAGTGAACGAAGGGCTATATCTATTCTTAGTTCTACATTTTTTAGAAAGGGGCACCATAAGATGGTGAGGAAATTACTTTTAAAGAACAACCAGGCATCCTCTACTGACGGGATGAGGTCAATAGCCTTCCAGGATACCAAGGCCAGGTCAATTAGAAAGGCCTGCTCGCAGAAGTGTGTTAAGGAGCATTTGACAGTGATGAGGGGTGGTCGTTTGAATGCGGACCCATAACGGATGCAGGCAGTGATCGCTGAGATCCTGATTGAAAACAGTGGTGTTTTTGGAGGGAAGTTGGTCAGGATAATGTCTGTTAGGGTGCCCCTGTTTACGGATATAGGGTTGTACCTGGTGGGTTCCTTGATCATTTGTGTGAGATTGAGGGCATCTATCTTAGATTGTAGGATGGCCGGGGTGTTAAGCATATCCCAGTTTAGGTCACCTAACAGAATGAGCTCTGAAGATAGATGGGGGGACAATCAATTCACATATGGTGTCCAGGGCACAGCTGGGAGCTGAGGGGGGTCTATAACAGGTGGCAACAGTGAGAGACTTATGTATTGTGTCATTTGCAATATAATATTTTTCTTCCTCCTCCTTTTCGTGGTGTCATTAAGTCAATTGTCCCCAAGGTCTTAGCGCCTGTCTTAAAAGACACACCCTCTCCCCTTAGCCCTCAAAATAAGTGGACACTTCTGATTACGTATCATGACGTCTGACGAGTTTACACTTGCAGGGCAAGGGAGGAAGGAATTAATTTTAAATGGATCGCCCTTGCCCGGAAATTCGTCACTTGTTCGTCTCGCGACGATTGTTTTCAGCCATTGGTAGCTTGTGGGTGTTTTTATATGCGCTACTGTCAATTAAGATTGCATGTCTACTTATATTAACTATATAATTATTAATATTCGCTTACTGTATGATAGCAAATGAATTAGCTCACTAACATTAGCCTGCCTAGCTGGAACATCTGATGAAAGAAAATGTTTTATTTATACAATTTCCAAAAGCTAACCAAGCAAAACATAACTTTGACTAGATGTGTTTGTGCCGTCATGTGCATTAGTAGCACAATTTCTAACTTATTTACATTCGTTTTAACTTACACTTGTATGTTTACTCCATATTGACGTTGAGGTGTTAAGTCTTAACGGATGTACAATCATCGCAAATTGAATTATGGGGCGTTTCAGGCCCCGAAGTGAACATAATTGTACACTCGCAAACTCGATCAAAAACGAGGGCTGAGGGGCTTACGTTGCGAACTTCCCTTGCTTGGCTAATCATTTGGACCGATGACAAAGATGGCCGTGGGGATTCCCCCAAGGGCATAGAGGGTAAGTGGAGGAGGGTGTTTTGAGTTTGAAACGCAGCCTTCCTCTCCTCTTCAAAGGCATGCAATTCGGTTGGTCCCCGTGTCAGAAGTATAGAGCGATTGGTACAGCCAGTACTGCTTAGTTCCCAAGAGTGACGTAACGTTGAGCCTCATCCTGGACTTGCTTGTTTTAAACAAGCACCTCAAGGTTTGTAAGATCAAAATGCTCACAGTTCTCGGGCTATTGCAGTCGGTGTTCCCAGCGATTGGTTCACGCCCATAGATGTGAAGGAATGCATATTTTAATGTGGCTATATTTCCTCCCCACTGAAAGTTTAGAAAGTTTAATTTCGAGTGTATGGCCTATAGGTTTCTTCTCCTGCCTTTTCTATGGTGGTGGAGGTGGCTTTGGCACCGGTGTGGTGCCAAGGGATCAGTGTATTGGCCTATCTGGAAGATTGGTTGGTCGTACTGGAGTCGAAGGAACAGGTGAAGCTCCACACTGCCATGCTGGTTTCCCATATTCAGTCTCTGGGGTTCAAAGTGATTCACAAGTAAAGTTGTTTGATTCAGTTTCTGGGTCTCGTTCTGGATTCGGTTCTGAATCGATTGTTTTTGTCCCAAAAGAGGGTCGCATTCCGTCTCTGTCTGGCACGGTATCAGCTGGGGCACCCTGTGCCTTATTGCTTAAGCCTGCGGTTATTGGGTCTGATGGCCTCTGATAGTTGTGATTCCTCTGGGACTTATGTTGATGCGTCTGTTTCAGCGCTGGGTGATTGCTACGCGTCTGGATGCATCTCGCCATTGCCATCGGTTGCTCAAAGTATCCTTGTCGTGCCTAAGGGCGTTGACTCTTTGGAGGGACCCGTGACTAGTGTAGCAGAGGGTTCTCATGGGCCGGGTAGTGTCCCACAGGGTGATCACAACAGACACATCCTTACTGGGATGGGGAGCACTGTGTGTTGGCTACCCGGAACAGAGGGATTTGGTCAACAGCGCAAAGGGCGCTGCATATCAATTACCCAGAGCTACTGACTGTTTGCTAGCGCTGAGGCGTTTCCTTCTGATGTTTGAGGGCCAGCATGTGTTGGTTCAGTACGCCACCACTGTCCTGTTGTCGGACATCAACAGGCAGGGGGGGACGTGGTCTGTCTCTCCTAAACCTGGCCCGTTATCTGCTTGTATGGAGCATTGCCATTTCATGTCGCTCAGGATCTTCCCGGATCTCTCAACGTGGACGCTAGTAGCGACTGTACCCTTCGGTTTTTACCCAGACATGGGTCCGGTTCGGCAGGACCGTCTTCTTCACATTGAGGGATCAGGGCACTCCGGTGGGAGCGGATGCTTTGGCGTATCAGTGGTGGCTCGCAGTTGGCCCGGACAACCATGGTTCCCAGAGATCATCTGCCTGTTGGGCGGGGACCCGTGGAGGGTTCCATGTCGTCTGAGCTATTGTTCCAGGTGCACAGAAGAGTTTGGCATCCACGGCCATAGATATGGGATCTGTGGGTTTGGCCCCTGAAAGGTTGAATTCGACAGCCAGGGATTTATCCTTGAACGTAATTGACTATACAGTTGGCACGTGCACCCTCTACGAGAGGGTTTAAACATATAAGTGGCAGGCGTTTGAAGGTTTTCTGTGGGTTTGAGCCTCAGGCTGCGGTGGTTCATCCACTCTGGTCGATGCTATGCAGCACACGTGCACTTTACCAAGTCACGACAGGTGTTCTGCAGTTCCTTGTACAAGTTCTGACATTTCAGGCTCGCATAGTAAGTATTCTTGGAACCGTGGGATCTATGGACTTGGGCTGCAGTGGCAACGTGTCTGTGCGCATAGTCAAGTTGCAGCCGGTTCTGGTTCCCTATATGGGGCTCTGACCGTTCAGGTTTCTCGGGTATGTATTAGGGGAAAAGGTGGCTTTTGTAACCCCTTTTTTGGAGGTTGGGGCCTCCTAGCTTGGTACCCTCTGAGCCGGCTTGGGGTGTGATTGTATGTCCCCATATTATATTATACCGAGTGACCGACTGAAAGGGAACGTACAGTTATGAATATAACTACTGTTTCATGAAGGAGGGAACAAGGTATAAATGATTTTGTCCCTCTCCGTCGGGGGGTTTGGGCTCGCTGAAGAGCGGTACTGAATTGAGGAAATGAATACGAGCCCCGGTATTTTAGCCAGGAAGGCGGGCTTACGAGGGCGGGCTCGGCATCCATTGGCCCAGTTGGGTGTGATTTCTTCAGGTGAATATGATTGGTCGTTGACTCCCCCTAGTATGGTATACCTCATTCACAGGAGGTTGGTGGCACCTTAATTAGGGAGAACGGGCTCGTAGTAATGATGGGAGCGGAATCAGTGGAATGGTATCAAATACATGAAAGACATGGTTTCCAGGTATTTCATGCCATTCCATTTGCACCGTTCCTGCCATTATTACAAGCCGTTCCCCCTCAGCAGACTCCACTGACCTCATTCCCATTCATTAGAACAGTAGTTCTATTCATAACTGTACATGTTAAAGCAGGGTTGGGGTGAATTCCATTTTAATTCGGTCATCGAAATGGTTTTGACCCCAACCTTGGTTCAAAGTAGATACAATTAATGAAATATGTGATATTGTGTATTATCACCAGGACTGTTTATTAAGGTTTTGATGCCAGTTAAACTATATACAGGAAAACACACCACAAGCAGACCCTATACATGATTAGATGGCCTATACCAGGGTTATTGAACTCTTACCCTATGAGGTCTGGCGCATGCTGGTTTTCTGTTCTACCTGATAATTAATTGCTCACACCTGGTGTCTCAGGTCTAAATCAGTCCCTGATTAGAGGGGAACAAAGAAGAAATAGTGTGGAACTGGCTTTAAAGTCCAGAGTTGAGATTGAGGGGCCTACACTTTATGACCTATATTAGTTTGTTTTGGTGTATTTGTAAAAAAGGATTAATTTAATTTCATATGCAACTGTGATTGAAATTAATGTGACAACCCAATAAATAAAATGTTCCCAAAATATGGCCTATATGCTATGTTCTCATGTGTTTCAGAAGTGTACGTTTGGCTATGTAAGGTGTGTGGGAAAGTGTTCAAGCGCTCCTCCACCCTGTCCACTCACCTGCTAATCCACTCTGACATGCAGCCCTACCCCTGTCAATGCTGTGGCAAAAGATTGCCAGAAATCTGATATGAAAAAACACACCTTCATTCAAACAGGTGAGTCAATATGTATTCTATGGATATAGGGATATTGACTTTATCACGGTCACGTTAGAAACTTATTAACTATTTAAAAGAAAAGAACAAAAAAACTATGGGAGTGGTAGGGGCATGTGATGCCTGTTAAAAATGTAGTGGCTACGTGCCGGAGTATGTGGGAATATATATATAAAATAAAAAAACAGCCACTCCCATTGATTTGGATGAAGTTAGCTGAAGTTTGTAGTGGCTGTTTAAAGAAACTGAACCATGTGTTAGTTTTTTCTGGCTCATAGACTACTTTCAGGGTGAGGAACCATCTAACATTACATTATAAAATAATACACTTCCCCTTTAATACAGTATGTGCCCTCTGCCCTCCTATCCCAGGTGAGAAGCCCCATGTGTGGCAAAGCCTTCAACCAGAGCTCCAACCACATCACCCACAGCCGTCAGCACAGTGGCAACCAGCCCTACCATTGCCGCTGCTGCCTCTACGGCTTCCAGCGCAAACTGGACCTGAGACAGCGCATATACCTTCTGGCTAAGACCCTGATACCAGCTGATCTGAAATCAGTTTTAATAAGCAAGAGAACCACTCCACATAGATAGCAACTCAGAGACTCTCACATGGTCACAGCTGACCCCAGCAAATGTTTTAATTCTTAGTCTGATCATCGTTTTATTATTTTAGGTGATCAAACTCCCTTGATTTTCTGATTTACTGGTGTAGTTCAGGCGTAGTTCAAGGAATGGTACTTTGAGATAAAATACGTTTTAGTGTTTGACATCTAAATATACAGCTCTTGTGACGCCCACGTTGGTTCTCGAACTGAATCCTTCTCTTCAGTTCTCTGGCACATAAACTTTTACCTGGATTGGGCTGAGAACCCCCCACCGACCCTCCCTCCCTCCCTCTGTAAGATCTACTCTATAAAAGCAGAGCCATCTCTCCACTCTACATTAGAACACCTGATCACTACAACCTTCAAGCCCTCCACTGCACCAAGGAAGAACACACAGACACAGGTAAATACATTATTTAAAATACATGCTTTAGGTTAAGGTTTTAAAATCACTATTGTCCTCATGCTAATGACCCCAGGCTTAATTACTACAGAGAGAGCCGGCTGTCGACGAGAAAAGCTTCATAGGCTGCGTTTACACAAGCAGCTCAATTCTGATATTTTTTCCCACTAATTGGTATTTTGACCAACCACATCAGATCTTTTTCAGAACTGATCTGATTGGTCAAGAGACCAATTAGTGAAAAAAAGATCAGAATTGGGCTGCTTGTCTAAACACAGGCATAGTGGCATGACCTGAGCAGGGCCAACTGAGGGAACTTACAGATATGGTGCATGTCTAATGAACATCGAATCAAATGGCTACCCAGACTATTTGCATTGCTCACCCCCCCCACCCCCTATTTTACGCCGCTGCTACTCTCTGTTATTATCTATGCATAGTCACTTTCATAACTCTACCTACATGTACATATTACCTCAATTACCTCGACTAACCGGTGACCCCGCACATTGACTCTGTACCGGTACCGCCTGTATATAGTCTCGCTATTGTTATTGTACTGCTGCTCTTTAATTACTTGTTCCTTTTATTTCTTACTCTTATTTGTATTTTTTAAACCGCATTTTTGGTTAGGGGCTTGTAAGTAAGCATTTCACTGTAAGGTCTACACCTGTTGTATTCGGCGCATGTGACTAATAAAATTTGATATGTATGGGGTACAGTGCAGAGATGGATCAGTCCAAAAAAAATAATTTTAACCACAATTTTTGCACAGAGCGAGTCAATGATTGGTTGATTATTTGATTGGTTGAACACTTATTTTTTAATTGTTTTAATCACTGACATTATGGAGTATTTTGTGTAGATCAGTGACAATATCCCAAATTAAATCCATTTTAGTTGCTGTTTAACACACAAAAAAACAAAGTAAAAGGGGGTGAATACTTGGGCACTGTCTGTAGTGTAACATCCTGATGCTGGTGCTGTGTATAGTAGTTTACCATTTATTCAAATTCAAGAATTTAAATTGATCAGCAATTTACATTTGGAGATTTACATTCTCTCCGTTCCTGTCATCCTCTTTCTCGCCTCTCTTCCCTCTCTCTCTAGCAGCAATGGGAGCTAGTGGTTCAATCAACGTCAACAGCGATGCGCAAGGTATGTAACCCAGTCCAACTGGAGCAGGGACTCTGTATATGAATAAATTTGTTGCCACTTAGCATGTGGCCCATCCCACATGGGATTCTAAGCAGAAGCGACACTGCCACCGGGATGGGGGGGGGACATGTCCCCCTCAATATTCAGAACAAGTCGATTAGTCCCCACCAATAAATTCTTGTTGGGGTTGGGGGCCCCCCATATAGCATATGAACATGTCGTAAGCAATGGCAAAATATGTAGAATTGCAGGAAATGAGCTTTAATGGTCGACTTTTGGCAAGAAAAAACTCCTTTCTCAATTTTCAAACAGAAATGGGGTGTGCCTTTGGTTCATTGTGTCACTCTGGTCAAGCTGTGAACGACGTAGCTAGCTCATTAGCTAAGCCAGCCACTTGTAACTAGCCAGTATGTGTTGACGTCATTTCATGGGATTTGTTTTTGGATGGAAGCTGTAGAGATGGCACTTCCGTAGCCAAATATCATATTCATTTATTTTTTAAAGCATTAAATAACCTGGTATGATGGTGCATAGATCAGTTAGTTTAAAGCGGTTATTTTTGTGTTTTTGACCAGTCTACCTTTTTAAAGTAACTGTCCAGTGTTTTCAGATTTCTATGAAATATTACCTATAATGAATTACAATATGAGAGAAATAGTTTACCTTCCCAAAATTGTTTAATTAAACATGTTGGAATGGTGTGGGCGTATACTGGTCATGAAATATTCATGCGAGTAGACTGCTGATTGGCCAGCTCATCCGCCTCAGGACGACATCCTCGGACGAAATAGCAAGCATTTATGGAACAGGTCTGTTTGAGATACAAGTGTGAGGTTTAAGTGTTTTTTCCTCCAATTTATGCTTTCGCCACAAATACAAGTATAGGATGATAACAGAATATGAACTTAAGTGAGATTTTCACTGGACAGTTACTTTAAAACGGCATAATTTTCTCTCAGCCTCATGGCAAAATGTGTAGAGTAGCAGGAAATTAGCTTTAAATCTGCAACATTTCTCACCATGGCAATCTGTGAGGGATAGCAGGACATGAGCTATAAAACCTAATCTCTGCCCCATGGCAAAGTGTAGAAATGCAGGAAATTAGCTTTAAAACTGCTTAATTCTCAGACTCATGACAATTTGTAGAAAATAATAAAACTTCACATTTCTCTGCCCCATGGCAAAATGTGTTGAAATGCAGGAAGTTCAAAAATGGCCCTTCCACTTATAATGCATTTTCATAGTACCCCTCCATACACCCCTCAAGAGAGGCATAATAAGTAATGTCAAACTGTAGAATTGCAGAGTACTTGTTTTAAAATGGCTTGTAAGACTATGCTAGTGAGTTTATAGTGTACTTTTGACTAAAGACAGTAGCGGGTGGATTGTTTGTTAACTGCCAATTGGGCTCCGGTTAGTGACCAGTATCCATTACGCCGATTCTGTTGCAAAACTTTTATTAAAACAGAAGCAAACGAAACAGGGAGGGACATACCTGAATTTGTCCAAAAGAAACTCTAATTTTGCCCCGTTTTGGTTCTTAAACGGTTTCCATAATTAATACACCACAGGACAAGGACTCCAGAGAACATTTAACCATTTATTGTAGCACAAAAAGCATCCCAGCACAGAGGGCAAACACATGAATAAAGACTACTTGAAAGAGTATGTATGAGTATGGTTTCTGTGAACAGACAAAGAAAGCGGCATAAGAGTTCACATCAACAGAACAACAACGCTAATGAAGGAGTCCAAACATACACATCAAAAGTTACTAAGTTGAACTAGGGGTTAAACAATGAATGTAGCACATTAAAGGCACAGATAACTCACGTTTATCCTGAACGCATACTAGTGAACTCAGGCGAAGGCTGCCAAACCAAGAAATGTTTAGTGTGCTTGGCAGACATATTTATAGTGACAGGTCACCTGATTTTCATTTCATGGTGACCTGAGAAGTCACCTGACTTGGAGGCCTTCTTGGTATGGAATATTGTCATTATCTGTCTGAACAGTTCTGAACATTTACATTTGAGTATTTTCCAAAAATACTGTGTGTGACTGTTGCTCTCAGCAGTGTACCTAGCAACACCTAATATTGACAACCACATTTCTTTCAGCACTGTCCAGTATTGACTATCTCTCTCTCTCTGTTTCTGTTTCATTCTCTTGTTCTCTTAGGTTGTAATATAGCCAACGCAACAGGCGGCAAAGTGCGTCTCTACCACAAGTCAGAGAAGATGGCTCTCTGTGACCTCATCGAGGGGTGTAAACTCAAGAAGGCCGACTCCATCCTCATCCTGGACGGCACCGTTAAGAAGAGCGTTCTCCCGCATAACCTCTATGTCACTGGCTTCCAAGTAGAAAGTGACAATACACACAGCTGCCCTAAGGAATCCCCACTGAACGGGTTGAACAACCTCCTGGCAGAGTATGCTGAGGGTCACCCCAAGTCCTACATCCTCACTGCTGACAAAGAGGTCAAGTTCGCCAAGACCGGAGAGATCTGGGTGGATGAGGACGGGGTGGATCACAACCCCAAAAAGTAATGCTACCAGGGAACCTGTATCTTAACACCCTTTATTAATCACAGATCATTAAACTACATTACATGTACAGATTAAAATTCAAGAGATTCAATCACAGATACATGAAATGGGGTGTTCTTACCGCTAATGCTTTTTGTATGGTACAAATCAGCAACTCTACTTTTTGACAAATAAATGTGTTACCAAACTGAGAAGTGAGTATGTGTTCTGTAAGATGTTATTATGACAAGAAACTCAGTGTGTGTGTGTGTGTGAATACATTACATGATTGGGGTTGACACCAGATATCCTACATAGTTATACTTATTTTAAAAGTGGTCAAGAACACAAGATTGTAATCAAAGTTTATATTTCTCAGGTTGTAGTCATGTTATTTCAAGCATACACCGTGATGGTGCAAGACACTTGCAGGGAGCACAAATAATTAGCGGAGAAAAAATGTGCACATTTGCTCATAACATTGGATTTGAAAGTCTTGTGAACTAGAATGTTAGATATATGTAGTGTTTCCCAACTAAAGGTTTGATGATGACTTGATGAGTTAAATCAAGTGTGTTAGTGCTAAGGCAAAAACTAAAATGTGTACCCCTTTGGGTCCCTAGGACCAGGATTGAGAAACAGCAGATTAATGCATCAAAATTAATGAACACCACTCCAGACAACTACTTTCACACCACATGGCTCTGTCCACCCACCCTACAATTCTGGAAAGAAACCATACACAAACTGTGCACCCTTTTGGGTCTTCAGACCTACCACCCAAACATCATCGGTCCATTTTAAATCGCCTTTAATATCGCCAAGAAAACAGTATTACTCAACTGGAAAAAGAGATACCAGCTGTCTGTTTGACTCAACCTTCTCACAGACCACATCACAATGGAAAGAATTACAGCATCCACCAAAGACTAAATTCAACCCTTCAACAAAAAGTGGACCCCCCTCAAGTCCTTGCAGCTACAGCTGAGCAGAACTCACCCTAGTGTTTCCTTTATCACCCAAGTTGCTATTACTGTTTATTTTTTAGATATATTATTATTTTATTGTTATTTTTATTTTTTTACTTTTGTATCTAATCAGGTTTACAAAACCAAATAAGATATATCCCCTGCAACAATCTTTTCACCATAGGTGACTTCCCCCAAATACAAATGTTGAATTTGTTATTAATTGGTGTCCTGTCTACATTTCCAGTCCTGTCAACCTGTCCTTACAAGGACCTGTTGAATGTGTGTCTTGTTTGCTTGTTTTTGTTGTTATTATTGTTGTTTGTTTATTCTTTGAGTCACATTAAATGGTCTGATGGGAACACACAGGGTTGGGAGGTTGTTTACTTAAATTGTTTTGGTCTGGGGTATTAGGAGCGGCTTCACTTTTGTAAAAATGTATACTGAAAATTTCAATAAAATAAATGAACAATTAGGAGTAGCCCCCCCCAGTGGTGTTCTCATCCACTTTGCTGTATGAGTGGGCAATATCCAGTCCCATATTGTAGGCCGCTAATCCCCCTGAAAAAACAAACAGGACAGGCTGTAGCCATGAAACCTATTCAGTTGCATCATATACCTACCTTTGTATTAAATGTGTGACTCATCTCTGTCAAACTCTTGGCAACAAAAGGCGAGGGAAATGGTACCTTTCAGCTCCTGCTCCGTGGTACATTTTCTATCATATCAATTCAGACAGAAATTCGTTGAACTATTTTAGAAAGTAAATGAGAATACATTACGTCTTGGCAGTAGGCTCTGCAGCTTCCAGGTAGCTAGCTCACTACCATAGCAAAGCTAAATCATTACCATAATAATAAACTTTTTAAAATTTGTTTTGTTTTTAAATTTGTTTTAAATTATTTGTACACACACGGTCGTTTGTACTATTTAACTAGGCAAGTCAGTTAAGAATTTATTTTTATTTTTACAATGACGGCCTACCTTCCTCTAACCTGGATGACGCTGGGCCAATTGTGCACTGCCCTATGGGACTCCCGATCATGGCCGGTTGTAATATAGCCCAGGATCAAACCAAGGTCTGTAGTGAGGCCTCTAGCACTGAGATGCAGTGCCTTAGACCGCTGCGCCACAAGGGAGCCCTACAGGCAGTGAGTGCGGTATAGCTATGGCAATTCCCCTGACTGAAACAAAAGCAGAGCCAAACAGGTGGAGGCTGCCCACTGGGCAAAAACTGGTTGAATCAACGGGGTCATGGAACGGGGTTCCACGTCATTTCAAACAAAAAAAATGTGATAACGTTGAATATGTTCAGAGACTCCGCCGATAACATCGACGAGCTAATCACCTCGGTCACTGGTTTCATTAGGAAAGACATCGGTGACTTGGCCCACAGTGAAGGTTCGCTGTTTCCCCAATCAAAAGCCCTGGATTAACAACAAGGTTTGTGCCAAGCTAAAGGAGAGGGCTACCGCACACCGTGTTATTGCAGGCAATCCTGAGGCTACGGCTGAGGACAGGAACGCGTACAAGAAGTCCCGCTATGACCTCCGCTGAGTCATCAACAAGGAAAAGTTGGAATCATATCACACATGCTCCGACGCTCGCCTCATTTGGCAGGGGCTACAATACAGTCCATTACGGTTTACAAAGGAAGACCCAGCCATGATCTGCCCAACAATGCTTCTCTACCAGACAAACTCAATGGTGACTTTAAAGCACTTACAGAGTTTAATAGCTGTGATGGAGAAAACTAAGGATGGATTGAACGGCATTGTAGTTACTCCACAATGCTAACCTAATTGACATAGCGAAAAGAAGGAAGGTTGTACAGAATAAAAAATATACCAAAACATGCATTGTGTTTGCAACAAGGCACTAAAGTAATACTGCAAAAAAAAGTGGAAAAGTCTAGGGGCAACAACAGCTCAGCTGCGAAGTGGTAGGCCACACAAGCTCACAGAACAGGACTGCCGAGGGCTGAAGCACGTAAAAATCATCTGTAACACTCACTACCGGGTTCCAAACTGCCTCTGGAAGCAATGTCAGCACAAGAACTGTTCGTCGGGAGCTTCATGAAATGGGTTTCCATGACCGAGCAGCCGCACACAAGCCTAAGATCACCATGCCAAGCGTTGGCTGGAGTGGTGTAAAGCTTGCTGCCATTGGACTCTGGAGCAGTTGAAACATGTCTTCTAGAGTGATGAAATACGCTTCACTATCTGGCAGTTCGACGGACGAAGCTGGGCTCGGTGGATGCCAGGAGAACGCTACCTGTCCCAATGCTAGTGCCAACTGTAAAGTTTGGTTTAGGAAGAATAATGGTCTGGGGCTGTTTTCATGGTTCCCCCCAGGCCCCTTAATACCAGTGAATGGACATTTTATCGCTACAGTATATAATTACATTTTAGATCAGTGATTATCAACTGGGATCGGAATTTAAAGGGTCGCAAGAATAAAAAAATTAAATTAAAAATGTGAAAGGTAACACCGCACCAAAACTTTTATTTTGAAAGGATAACGCTGCACTCCTTATTGTTGCTGACTTTACAGGTGCAGTGCGTCGGCAGTGCTGAAATCAACTGCTGCTTCCAATGTCACAACAAGGCAGACAACCCGGTCCCTTTCAAGAAGAGAAAATACGACCCCCACTTCATCAAATATGGTTTTACATAGTGCAAGAAAATGAACTCTGGCCATCTACTACGATTATAGAACACTCTCGTCTTAGTGTGCCAGAGCGCACAATAATTGATGAATTTACGAACACACCCATATATAGAAGACACCGGTGTGCGTCCAACACTAATGACAGAATGAAACCCTCCAAAATGAAACCCCTTCTGGGCACCAAGCATCCAAGCCACAAAGATAAGACAGCTGACATTTTTTTAAAGGAAATGTCAATATCTGGAGGCCTCACAAGATTCTTTGAACAATGCACGGTACAAGAAAAGGAACTTCGCGCATCATACGGTGTGGCCCAGCGCATTGCTAAGTGGTAAAAAAGCCTACACCAGCGCAGAGGATCTCATATTCCCCCCTGCGATTTATATGTGCACTGAAATCTTGGAAGGGTCAGCCGCCAACAAACTTAAAACCATACCTCTATCAAATAACACCACGAGGGAGAGAATCCAGGACATGTCTGATGACATCAGAACGCATCAGTGCAAAGGGCCATTACGCACCGCAGCTTGATGCAATTCTAATGGTCTATGTCAAACACGTCTAGAATAATAACTTCGAAGAGCAGTTCCTTTGTAGTGCTGATTTCCCTACCACCAACAGTGCAGAGCCTGTCTTTAAAACAATGGATGTGTACATGGGCTCCGTGGGACTGGCCTGGGATCGGTGCGTCGGTGTGACCACTGATGGTGCAGCTGCCATGACGGGAAAGAACACCAGGGTAGTAAACGCCTAGTGGTTAGAGCGTTGGGCCAGTAACCGCAAGGTTGCTGGATCGAATCCCCGAGCTTACAAGGCCAAAATCTGTCGTTCTGCCCCTGAACAAGGCAGTTAACCCACTGTTCCCCGGTAGGCAGTCATTGTAAATAAGAATTTGTTCTTAACTGACTTGCCTAGTTAAATAAAGGTTAAATAAATACAAAAAAGAAGCGGATCCTGGACAGAGCACCGAGTGCGACGTGGAACCACTGCTTCCTACATATGGAGGCGTTGGCAGCGAAGGGTATGGTGCCTGAGCTCCACGCCACTCTCCAGGTCCAGGATGTGATCAAGTGTGTCAACTATATCAAAAAGAGTTCCACGAAAAGCAGGTGTTTCCAGTCCTTCTGTAGGGATATGGGGAGCGAGCACCAGCAGGTGCTTTATCATGTAGAGGTCCGCTGCCCTTCCAGGGTTAAAGTCGCTTTTATGAGCTTCGAGCGGAGATTGCTGCGTTTCTTTCGGAAAACAAGTCAACTCTGGCCGGACATTTCGATTGTGAGGCTCGTGCGAGTTGCCTACCTGGCAGATATTTTTGATCATCTGAATTCTCTCAATGTGCCAATGCAAGGGAGGGGCACAATCGATTGGAACAGGGGGACAAAGTGGATGCCTTCAAGATGAAGCTTACCGTTTGGGCAAATCATGTTTCAAACGGGAGAATGTACATGTTCCCCAATGCTGATTTCGAGATTCAGAATCTGATCAACAAAGTGCACAGCGACACACATATTGTCAAGCTGCAGAGAAAGTTCTGCGACTACTTCCGGGAGGAGAACAGGATACAAGACGACTGGATACGCAACCCAGTCTCTCATTAATGATGTACTTTACTATACGTACAAACTAGCACAACATTTTTATATAGCCTACTAATGGCATAAACTCATGGCGCATCGAACTCCATCAATTTCACGCCCCTTCTGAGACTCTTAACTAGATGCTCTAATAGTTTGTGCTATTAGTACAAATATACATAGCTGCTTTTTTGGACGCAATTATCTAGCTATTTTAAAGTGAAAGCCAGGTAAATTGTTGGACAATAAATGACCAACAATCTAGTATTTTCTCTATTTCGGCCGGCATAATTTTAGACTATTATATTATTTTAATCAGTTATGTGTATTGCTTTATTATCTTGTATACTGGTAGTGATCTTTATTTGCCCTGGCCAACATTTTTATTGTAACGTAATGTTAGCTTGTTGGTTCCCGTGAGCGTGTAGGCCTTTTAGCAAGCTGTTTAAAAATCTACTTGTTTTCATTATTCAAAAAGACAATCCATAATATCAATCGTGTAAGCACATGGAAATACTTTCGTGAATTATTTATTTCAGACTCATGACTTAAGTCACGGACTGTGAAGCTCAATCTCCCATGATTCTGTAGTACTGACCATATAATGAATCAACTTAGTTATGTTGTATTCCCATCAAAACTATTGTGCTGCATATATTACTCTTTATAACGTATAATAATATAATAAACAATTGCATTTGAATTAGATCTGTGATAGTGGAGCTAGTTCATTTATTGGCCTGTATGTGTACAATAGAAAAAAACACTGGTATGGATGGAGGACCAAGACGGCCAAAATAAAAATAAATAAATGAATACATAAATAAATATATATATATTAACGTAAATGTAAAAATAAATGCATGTACACGGATATCAATCAATACATAAACACAATTTGATATAAATTAGTATTTTTGCACCATTTATTGCTGTATTTATTTTATTTCCCTATTTATTTATTTCCCTATTTATTTATTTATTTTATATATTTCGATATTTATTTATTTCTGTATTTCTTCATCCCTATGCAAATGACGAGGCTGTCATTCAAACTATGTCACTGTGACCTTAATCCCATTGGTTGATCCGTATCAGAGTACGAAGATCGACTTCACATGCCTGGTTGCTATGACACAGACACTACGCAATATGGTTAGACACATGCAAGAGATAGCCAGATATTTGAGAGTGTTTGCTTACCTAGCTGAAAGGAGGAAGCATGGTAAACAAAAATTACTGATGTTTACTTGTGGAGCCTTTAGAAAGGGTGTTCAATAACTGCACAATTCTATTCTTTAATTCAAATTTGTACAGTTTGACTGTCTCAGTAAAACTGCGGCGAGAAACGGTCAATAATAAGACATGCTGCTGTCTTTACACCAGTGAGCAGACAGACCGTCTGAGCAGTTCAACTAAAGAGTAGAACGAAAAGTGTCACTTCAACTTCAGCTGAATGTTTTCTTCATGACTGTTTAAAAAATACATTACATTCATTTCTGGTGATGTACGTCTATCAATCATGCCCCTCCTGAGACAAGCAAACTCAAAATACCACCCTCACCACGACCATAAGGACCATTGTGGTCCTTCTATTCCTCAGTGCTATCTATGCTATAATAATCTGGGGCGAACACTGCAACAGTGAGGAAAGGCTTGCCGAAACAGCCAGCTCTCCACAGACCCCCAGAACACAGAGGCTACGGCCTCTGGAGCAACTTGTGATTTCAATTTGAGCCAGGCCACAGAACGAGATCACATCACAGGGTGGAGAGCCAGGGATGGAATGTGACCAGGGGCCTCAAACAGGATCCAGTCACCTTGGTAGGGCACACTAATGCATATAAATGGGCCTCTCCCTTTTCACTCTCTGACTCTTTCACACTAGACTATAATTTTCTTAATTAAAATGTTTGGACTCTTACATGAAGCCTGGAAGGTCCCAGGGCAGGGTCACAGAGAGAACTCGCGGTTTCTCGTCCATTGAAAGTTCCTTGGTGTCACGATCGTTGAAAAGAGTAGACCAAGGCGCAGCGTGCTTAGAGTTCCACATCATTTTAATAAACTGAAACTCACTGAACTGAACAAAACAACAACCTAACGAACGAACGAACGAACGGACGAACGGACGAACAAACGAACGAACGAACGAACGAACGAACGAACGAACGAACGAACGAACGGTGAAGCTATACAACTAGCGCTGACAGGGAACTAAACATAGACAAGATCCCACAAACACAAATGAGGAAATGGCTACCTAAATATGATCGCCAATCAGAGACAACGATAAACAGCTGTCTCTGATTGGGAACCATATCAGGCCAACATAGACATACAAAAACCCTAGATGACCCACCCTAGTCACTATCACGCCCCAACCAACACAGAGAATAAACAGCTTACTGTGGTCAGGGCGTGACACTTGGTTCCTTCCAACTGACCTCTCTCATTAAAAAGGTGTTTTTGCCCACAGAACTGCCACTAATTTATCGCACCATTCTCTGTAAATTCTAGACACTAGTGGGTAAAAATGGGGCTGTTTCTGAGATGCTGGAACCACCATGTGTGGCACCAACAATCATACCACGTTCAAAGTTGCTTAGATTACGCATCTTTCCCATTTCCCATATTTCCCATTCTAACAACAACCAAAGCTCTCTACTCTATATACTCTATATATTGAGTTGCAGGCAGCCACATTATTCGCTGTTCAAAGGAGCAGGCTATTTGCGTTAACACGCAGGGGTACCTAATAAAGTGGCCGGTCAGTGTACATCTCTAACTGACAGGACCTTCAAAATGGTGTGATATCTGGGCCAGCGGGCCAGCTGTCCAGCTTCTTGCACTATGGTGCAGATCTATGATCACATTTCCCCTGTCTACATTCTATCCTTATTCTTTGCTAGATAGCAAAACTGACCCTAGATCAGCACCTGTACTCTGAGAAGCTTGATAACTACATGCCCAGATTAGCTTGAATCACAAGAGTAGGATTTAATATTTAATAGCCATAGAAGTTATCAGGCTTCTCAGAGTACGGGTGCCGATCTAGGGTCAGTATTATACACTATGCAAATGTTATTAAAATATGCAAGAATCTCTTCATAAATCAACAATAAACTCCCTATACATTAAAGTTATACGTTCTAAAACTTAGATTTGTGCATGCCTATGCACACCATAAATCAAATTGTCACAATTTGAGGTCTTAGGTCTGTTAGGATCACCACTTTATTTTAAGATGGTGAAATGTCAGAATAATAGTAGAGAGAATTATTTATTTAAGTTTTTCTTTCTTTCATCACATTCCCAGTGGGTCAGAAGTTTACAAACACTCAATTAGTATTTGGTAGCATTGCCTTTAAATTGTTTAACTTGGGTCAAACATTTTGGGTAGCCTTCCACAAGCTTCCCACAATAAGTTGGGTGAATTTTGGCCCATTCCTCCTGACAGAGCTGGTGTAACTGAGTCAGGTTTGTAGGCCTCCTTGCTCACACACGCTTTTTCAGTTCTGCCCACAAATTTTCTATTGGATTGAGGTCAGGCCTTTGTGATGGCCAAGCCAATACCTTGACTTTGTTGTCCTTAAGCCATTTTGTCACAACTTTGGAAGTATGCTTTGGGTCATTGTCCATTTGGAAGACTCATTTGCAACCAAGCTTTAACTTCCTGACTTGTTAGAATCTTCCCTTAGTTGGTTAACCCTATTGGTGCAGGGGTTTGCTTACTGGCTGGAAAACTTGGATTTAACACCCACAAGGGACGTTACATTGTTGTTCGCTACTTTGGTGTCAGAGTGGGATGGTGTCTGTGAGGCTATTGGAGAGGTGTGTATACGTGAGGGACTTGGTAGAGTGAAGCGTGGGGACATGAAACAACCCTTGCCGGTTTTTACATACTGTAAAAAATAGGGGTGGATCTTTGATGTTATGGGGCTATTTTGCTTCCAACGGTCCTGGGGACCCAGTTAAGGTCAACGGCATTATGCAATTTACCAAGTACCAGGACATTTTAGCCAAGAACCTGGTTGTCACTGCCAGGAGAATGACACTTGGCAGCAAGTGGATCTTCCAGCGAGACAGTAACCCCAAGCACTAATCAAAATCCACAAAGAAATGGTGAATTGACCACAAAATCAACATTTTGCAATGGTTTCTGGACATGAGCCCCTAAAAACCTGTGGTTTGAATTGAAGAGGGCAGTCCATAAGAGTAGACAAAGGACATAAAGGATCTGGAAAGATTATATTTGGAGAAATAGTCTAGAATTCCTCCCAACGTGTTCTCTCTTTAAAGGCTCAGTGTATTTAACCTCGCAAGGGGAGTATTCAAAACAGGTAGTTTAAAAGAATACAATTTCCCCCCCAAAATTGCTTTCAATATAGCTCAGTATTTTCTGCTAACCTTTTTCAAGAGTACCAATAATTATGGACCTGACTGTACAACATCAATCAACTATCAAACGTTGTACCTTTCAACCGCTGCTCCATATAATGTATACAAATAAATATTAATAGCAACTTGGGTGTCAGAGGAAACACTAGGGTGGGATCAGCTCATCTGTAGCTGCAAGGAGTTGAGGAGTGGGGTCCAGTTTCCGTTCAAGGACTGGATTTTGTCTTTGGTGGATGCTGTATTTTTTCCCATTGTGATGTGGTCTGTGAGGAGGTTAATCCATTGACAAAATAGACTGTTGGAATCTGTTTTTGTAGTTGAGAAATATTGTTTTCTTGGATATATTTAAGGCAATAGAAATGGACTGATGATCTCCAAGAAGGCAAAAGATTGGGGAGAGTGGAATGCTGTGACCCAAAAGGGTGGACAGTTTGTGTATGGTTTCTTTCCAGAATTGTAGGGTGGGTGGACAGAGCCATGTGGCGTGAAAGTGGTTCTATTTTAGTTTTTTCCTTAGCACTAACACACTTGGGCAACACTGCATTCATCTAACATTCTAGTTAAAATGATTTTCCAATCGAATGTAATGAGTAAATGTGCAGATTTTGTCTCTGCTATATATATTTGTGCTCCCTGTAAGTATATTGCACCATCACACTGTGCTTGAAATAAAATGACTACAACCTTAGAAATAAAACTTTGATTACAATATTGTGTTGTTGACCTTTGTTAAAATTAGTATCAGTATGTAGGATATCTGGTGGCAACCCCAATCATGTAATGTAATCACACACACACACACACACACACACACACACGATAACATCTTACAGAACACATACTAACATCCTCAGTTTGGTAACATTTATTTATCAAAAACCTACATTGATTACATTGCTGACCATACAATCAAAGTATATCTTGTAGCACTTTTTCACCTATCTGGGATATATTCTGTCTTTATTTTTTAACAATAATGTGTATGTAGTTTAATCTGTGTGTATTGTCACTTTCTACTTGGAAGCCAGTGACATAGAGGAGGAAGAGGGGTCTTCTTAAAGGTGTTTTCCAGGATGAGAATGGAGTGGCCCTTCCTGAGTTGACTCCCCTCGATGAGGTCACAGAGAGCCATCTTCTCTGCCTTGTAGTAGAGACCCACTTTGCCACCTGTTATGTTGGCTATGGTGATGCTGGGTGCGACAGCTTTTCTGGGAGTTGTTTGTTAAGCTAAGAGAACGAGAGAGAGTCATTGGACAGTGCTGAAATAAATGTGGTTGTCAGTATTTGGAGTTTGCATTGAACACTGCTATGAGCAACAATAAACCATGTTTTATGCTGTTGCTGGAACTGAGCTGTGAAATGTGTATGTATATGGACATGTAATTACTTTATGCTTTGAAATGTCTAATGTGTTATATTCCCATGTTGAATGGCCACAAAACAATAAAATATGAATTTATTTATTTATATGTAGATTCCCTCCCGCTGGATAGGGTTTACATACCAGTATGACTGGTGGTATTGCCCTGGCTGCCAATGGAAATGTTTCCGCTCACATTGCCTGATACGTTTTGGCCTGATACGTTTTGGCCTGATACGTTTTGGCCTGATATGTTTTGGCCTGATTCAGTAGGACATTTGGCAACACATTGTTTTTTTTTGCAGACGCTTTGGCTGTTGGTATGTGAAGGAACATCAGTTGAAGCACAATCCATTGCTGCAACTATAGAGAGAGGAGAGAAAGAGAGGGGGAGAGAAAGAGGGTAATTAAGGGTTAAGTTGATTCAATTCAGTGGTGGAAAAATTACCCAATTGTCATTCTTGAGTAAAAGTAAAGATACCTTGATAGAAAATGACTGAATTTGAAGTAAATGTAATTGCTAAAATATACTTATTTATCAAAAGTAAAAGTGTAATTAATTTCAAATTCCTCATATTAAGCAAACCAGATGGCACCAATTTGTTATTTTACAGATAGCCAGGGGAACACTCCAACACTCAGACAACATTTAAGCAAAGTGTATCTGTGCAATGTATCATTATTAGTCACCATTGCACTAAGTGGCATTGCATGTCTTTTGCGATGTCTTGCTCCTTATGCTCAAGTTCAAGCACAGAACATTCATGAGCAGACGCAGTACTCAATTAGTATCAATGCTCTAGGTTCCACAGTAACAACAAAGTAGTGCCTAGGATAAATTCTATATAACAGTATCACATTATATCACACGTAACAACTCCTCCCTTCCAGCTATCTTGTATTCCGTCAACATCAAAAGAGATATGCATGTAAATTCAACAACTGTAACAATAACTGAAATAAGGCACTATTCAATTATTAAAACTAACAACACATTTGTTTCACAATAAAATCAAATAAAACTAGCTTGAGAACCAGTCAGTAGTTGTAGGACTCTGAGAAATGGCAGCTTCAACAGTCTCTTGAGGTTCAGTTTCATTACAGTGCCTATAATAAGTATCACACCCCTCTGACTATTTCCCATTTTTTGGGTGTTACAAACAGGAACAACATTTGATTTCATAGGGATTTTGACTGATCTACACAAAATACTCCATTATGGCAAAGTGAATAAAAAAAGAATAAACTGTAAACATTTAAAAACAAAACAATTTGCAACAACATTAGTTTGGTAAAGGACATATTTTCATCAGAAACATTAAGCCCAGTCTACTTGTTGTTTTCAACAAACAGATGTTGTGGTCGTAATTCATCACCATGCAGTGTTCAATGGGAATTGTCCATTTAGAAAATTCCAATGAACAGGCAGATTAAACTAAATCGAACGTCTGTATATTGAAAAGAAGACAGATTTTGGTTTGTAACACTGAAAAAAGTTGTTCAACTCTGCCAAATGAGCCTGTTTCAAATGATCACTATTTAAGAGTAACTGTTCCAGGCAGGAGACGCACATGTCTTCACACTGACAACTTTTTATTTGGAAAAATATTCTATTATGTTTTTTTAACAAAGGACTATAAAATCCTGGTGTGTCACGTCATTCATAATTGAAATGCCCACTCTGATATTTTCAGCCATTTTGATCATTTAAATTAATAGGCTACCCATTAATTCATGAAGAATATAACTTATAGATGCATACATGGATCTTCCACTCAGTGTTGAAAAGCAACTTAACATAGGCAATAACATCATTACACTAAAACATATATTTGTAGACATTTTATTAAGAAACGTAGTATCCAAAAATAAGACAAATCTAACAAATGATCAAATGAACAAAAGAAGGCTATGCCATTGCAGTGGAGGCTGCTCTAGATACTGAGATCATAATATTTGGTATCATATTGATACAAGACTGACAGTATCCCCCATTTCTGAGTATCTTGCTGAGGGGAGAACGCTTATAAAAGTGGCGGGAACGGCACAAATGGAATAGCATCAAACACCTGGAAATCATGTATTAGATGTATTTGATGCCATTCCACTGATTCCGCTTCAGTCGTTACCACCAGCCCGTTCTTCCCAATTAAGGTGCCACCAACCTACTGTGCGTTGTACAGCCCTAGGCTTCTACAGTTAAGCGCATGCTGAGGTTACTGCCTTTTTGAAGATTGTGTTCCATGATATAACATATAATATGTTAAGATTATGGTTTCAAATGGCACTTTTTATTGACTGAATATATATGGGACAATTTAGCAATTAGGATTTGTTATCTGTAATGGTTATAATAAATTAGGCATTGTTTTTGCGAACTGTTGGCATATAGGCCTAGATAAATTTGCACATATTGTTTTATGTCCTTGTGTTCTAAAAATATATATTTTTTTCATTTAAGGACTGGAGTTCAATTTCATTTATTGTGTCAGAACCTAAGAACAAATAGTTGTGTTCTGTTCATAAATATGGATTCCTCCTGTGAAGAAACAGTGTAGAATTACACGATTTTTAAAATTCACTTTCAGACAAAGTCAGGCGCCCATGTATGTTACCATAAGGCTGATCTTGTTCCCACACATCTCTTTGTAGCAATTAAGCCTGGGGTCATTAGCATGAGGACAATAGTGATTTTAAAACATAAACCTAAAGCATGTATTTTAAATGATGTATTTACCTGTGTCTGGGTGTTCTTCCTCGGTGCGGTGGCGCGCTTGAAGGTTGTAGTAATCAGGTGTTCTAGTGCAGAGTGGAGAGACGGCTCTGCTTTTATAGGGTAACGCTGACAGAGAGAGGGAGGGTGGGAAGTTCTCAGCCCAATCCATTCCAGGTAAATGTTATTATTCCAGAGAACTGAAGAGGATGACTCAGTTTCAGAGAAGCTAGGTGGGTGTCACAAGATCAATATATTTGTCAAGCGCTAAAACGTATTATATCTCAAAGGGCCATATCTTTAACTACCCCCTTACAGGTAAATCACTGACTATCAAGGGAGTTTGATAACCTAAAATAATAAGACGATCAGCCTGAGAATGCAAAAAATAGCAACCATGTGAGAGTCTCTGAGTTGCTATCTATGAGCAGCAGTTCTCTTGCTCATTAAAACTGATCTCAGGTCAGCTGGTAGCAGGGTCGTAGAATGAAAGTATGTGCAGTGGTTCTTCTGTTTGCGTTGGAAGCCGAAGAGGCAGCGGGGTCAGTGGTAGGGTTGGTTGCCACTGTGCTGATGGCTGCAAGTGATGAGGTTGGAGCTCTGGCTGAAGGCTTTGCCACACACCTGGCACACATTGGGCTTCTCACCTGGCATAGGAAAGCAGAGGTAAAGTTCACTATTTTATAAGTGTTAAAGGGGCAGTGCGGTTGTTAGGGTGCTAAATATCCATATTGACGATGGCCGTATTTTCCACATGTATGTACAATAAGCCCACTCTGTCTCTCCCACTCTGTCTTTCCCGCTCTGATCTGTCCCCACCCCATTCCGTTGTCTACCAAGCCGTCATATCGGTTTAGTCCACCAGGGACCATTCATTGCATTGTGTTAGTAACCAATAACCAACTATTTCTGTGTTTATGTAATTCTGTGTGATTAGTTAGTTAGTTAGTAAATAAATAATTAAGCCAATTTGTATATCGCTGATTAATCATTTATGCTAGGGTTCGTGCAGATATGTAAGGATTTTGCGACATTCAGAATGAGACTGATAGAAGGTAAACAATTAATTAATGACTGAAATGTAAGAGATATTTATATCTTTAAGAGTTAATTCGGAAAACGGTAACCCGTTAAATAAACTTTTCCGTGGTGTCCTGAGAATGCAAATGAGTTAATTGTTACAGGATTAATGTAATCATCGTAATAATTAAACATAGGTAATCGATTTGATAAAACAATCATCATCACATTAATGATAGCCAAGACATGACATGTGATGTTAGCAAGTTATTGATTTCTAAACCTACATACACACTATATATACAAAACTATGTGGACACCCCTTCCAATTAGTGGATTTAGCTATTTTCAGCCACACCCGTTGCTGACAGGTATATAAAATCGAGCACACCTCCATGCAATCTCCATAGACAAACATGGGCAGTAGAATGACCTTACAGAAGGGCTCAGTGACTTTCAACGTGGCACCATCGTAGGATGCCACTTTTACAACAAGTCAGTTTGTCCAATTTCTGCCCCTGCCCCGGTCAACTAAGTCAAATCAAACTTTATTTGTCACATATGCCTAATAGAACAAGTGTAGACCTTACCGTGAAATGCTTACTTACAAGCCCTTTTAACCAACAGTGCAGTTCAAGAAGAGTTAAGAAAATATTTACCAAATAAACTAAATGATACGGAGGCATGTTTTTTTTGGATTCCAACCAAATGTAAATCAAAACTAAAGTTGAACTGACATCTTTTCCCAGTAGGTATTAATAGCTAGTGATAGTGATGCACAAGCTAGGCCTATTTGAAACATTGGCATCTACTGACAGCATTTACCTGCCAGATTCAGAAGCTCGAAAACCCCATTAGACTTTGTCTAAAGTTTAGAGGAAAAAAACTAAAACGAAACATATTTTTGTTTTTCAGTCAAAGACAATCGTTTCAATATTGGTTACATTTTATTTTTCAGTTTACTAAATTGTTTTCAAATTTGAATTTGAATTTTAGTTTCAATTTTCGTTTACTATAATAACCTTGGAATGGTATGGCCTTATGGAAAATGAATAACACATTTTGACTGTGACCTTGACAAAGACCAGATCTCTATTCCCATAGAATACATGTTGACTCTCGTGTATGAATGATGTGTTTCTTCATGTCAGACTTCTGGTGAAATCAGATTAGCAGGTACGCATGAGCGCTTGAACACTTTCCAACACACCTTGCAGCCAAATGTACACTCCTGAAACATGAGAACATAGCATACTATATTGTCTTCATATTTTGTGGGACATTTTATTTATTGGGTTATCACATCCCAAAAGGATGGAATGTTTATATATAGTTTCTTTCCAGAATTGTAGGGTGGGTGAACAGAACCAGGTGGCGTGAAAGTAGTTGTCTGGAGTGTCGTCTAATTATTTAATATTTTATTGAAATATTTTGTATCTGTAATAATTGTTATGTAGCTTCATCTGTAATTAATAAAGAGTGTTAAGATACAGGAGGTTCCCTGGTGGCGTTTCGTTTTGGGCCTGTGATCCACCCCGTCCTCATCCACCCAGATCTTTCCTGTTTCAGCTATCTTCACCTCTTTGTCGACAGTCAGGACGTAGGACTTGGGGTGACCCTCAGCATACTCTGCCAGGAGGATGTCCAGCCCATGAAGTGGGGATTCCTCAGGGCAGCTATGTGTATTGTCACTTTCCAGTAACATAGATGCTCTTAGGGAGAAGGCTCTTCTTAAAGGTGCCTTCCAGGATGAGTATGGAGTGGCCCTTCAGGAGTTGAGGGGTCAATGAGGGGTCAATGAGGGGTCAATGAGGTCAATGAGAGCCATCTTCTCAGAGAGAGAGAGAGAGAGAGAGATACAGAGAGAGAGAGAGATTTGACAGTGCTGAAAGGAATGTGGTTGTCAGTATTAAGAGTTTGCTGGGAACACTGCTTTGAGCCTCATAATTGTTTATTATTTATTTATTTTTATGCTGGTGCTGGAACTGATTATAATATCAATGTGTTTTATAATCCCATGTGGGATGGCCACATGGCACTACAATAAAATACACTATATACAAAAGTATGTGGACACCCCTTCAAATGAGTGGATTCGGCTATTTCATTCACACCCGTTGCTGACGGGTGTATAAAATCGAGAAAACAGCCATGCAATCTCCATATACAAACATTGGAAGTAGAATAGCCTTACTGAAAAGCTCAGTGACTTTCAACGTGGCACTGTCATAGGATGCCACCTTTCCAGCAAGTCAGTTCGTCAAATTTCTGACCTGCTAGAGCTTCCCAGGTCAACTGCAAGTGCTGTTATTGTGAAGTGGAAACGTCTAGGAGCAACAATTGTTCAGCCACAAAGTGGTAGGCCACACAAGCTCACAGAACGGGACCGCCAAGTGCTGAAGCATGTAAAAATCATCTTTCCCCGGTTGCAAACCTCACTACAGAGTTCCAAACTACCTCCTGGAAGCCACGTCAGCACAATAACTGTTCGTCGGGAGCTTCATAAAATGTGTTTCCATGGCCTGTCTTTCCACTAGATGTTAGAACATTGCTGCAGAGACTTGTTTCCATTCAGCCACAACAGCATTAGTGAGGTCGAGTACTGATGTTGGGCGATTAGTCCTAGCTCGCAGTCGGAGTTCCAATTCATCCCAAAGCTGTTCGATGGGGTTGAGGTCAGGGCTCTGTGCAGGCCAGTCAAGTTCTTCCACACCGATCTCGACAAACCATTTCTGTATGGACCTCACTTTGTGCACAGAGTCATTGTCATGCTGAAACAGGAAAGGGCCTTACCCAAACTGTTACCAAAAAGTTGGAAGCAGAGAATCGTCTCCAATGTCATTGATTGCTGTAGCGTAAAGATTTCCTTTCAGTGGAACTAAGGGGCCTAGCCCGAACCATGAAAAGCAGCACCAGACCATTATTCCTCCACCACCAAACTTTACAGTTGGCATTATGCATTGGGGAAGGTAGCGTTTTCCTGGCATCTGCCAAACCCAGATTCGTCCATTGGACTGCCAGATGGTGAAGTGTGATTCATCACTCCAGAGAACGTGTTTTCACTGCTCCAGAGTCCAATGGTGTCGAGATTTACACCACTACGGCAGACGCTTGGCATTGCGATTGGTGGTCTTAGGCTTGTGTGCGGCTGCTTGGCCATGGAAACCCATTTCATGAAGCTCCGGACAAACAGTTCCTTTGCTGTCATTGCTTCCGAAGGAAGTTTGGAACTCAGTAGTTCCGTTGTTGCTCCTAGACGTTTTAACATGGACGACCCATGTTAAAAAACTCGTAGGCGTCTATTTACCACCACAGACAGATGCTGGCACAAAGACCACACTCAACCAACTCAATAAGGCTTTAAGCAAACAAGAAAATGCTCACCCAGAAGCGGCGCTCCTAGTGGCCAGGGACTTTAATGCAGGCAAACTTAAATCAGTTTTTCCTCATTTTTACCAGCATGTCACATGTGCAACCAGAGGAAAACATTTTTACTCCACACACAGAGATGCATACAAAGCTCTCCCCCGCCCTCCATTTGTCAAATCTGACCATAATTATATCCTCCTGATTCCTGCTTATAAGCAAAAACTAAAGCAGGAAGTACCAGTGACTCGCTCAATATGGAAGTTGTCAGATGGCGTGGATGCTACGCTCCAGGACTGTTTTGCTAGCACAGACAGCTACACCATCGAGAGCATCCTGACCGGTTGAGGGTAGAGCGTACGGCCCAGTACATTACTGGGGCCAAGCTTCCTGCAATCCAGGACCTATATAATAGGAGGTGTCAGAGGAAAGCCCATAAAATTGTCAGACTCCAGTCACCCAAGTCATAGACTGTTTTCTCTGCTACCGCACGGCAAGCGGTACCGGAGCGCCAAGTCTAGGACCAAAAGGCTCCTTTAACAGCTTCTACCCCCAAGCCATAAGACTGCTGAACAATTAATCAAATCGCCAACGGACTTTAACATTGCCCCCTCCTTTGATTTTAGACACTGCTGTTACTCGCTGTCTATTATCTATGCAGTCACTTCACCCCTACCTACATGTACAAATTACCTCGAACCTGTACCCCCGCACACTGACTCAGTACCGGTACCCCCTGTATATAGTCTCGGTATTGTTATGTTATTGTGTTACTTTAGTTTATTTGGTAAATATTTTCTTAACTCTTCTTGAACTGCACTGTTGGTAAAGGGCTTGTAAGTAAGCATTTCTACACAAGGTCTAAACCTGTTCTATTCGGCGCATGTGACATAAAGTTTGATTTGATTTGACTTAGTTGACCGGGGCAGGGGCAGAAATTGGACAAACTGACTTGTTGTAAAAGTGGCATCCTACGATGGTGCCACGTTGAAAGTCACTGAGCTCTTCAGTAAGGTCATTCTACTGCCCATGTTTGTCAATGGAGATTGCATGGAGGTGTGCTCGATTTTATACACCTGTCAGCAACGGGTGTGGCTGAAATAGCTAAATCCACTAATTGGAAGGGGTGTCCACATAGTTTTGTATATATAGTGTGTATGTAGGTTTAGAAAGCAATAACTTGCTAACATCACATGTCATGTCTTGGCTATCATTAATGTGATGATGATTGTTTTATCAAATCGATTACCTATGTTTAGTTATTACAATGATTACATTAATCCTGTAACAATTAACTCATTTGCAATCTCAGGACACCACGGAGAAGTTTATTTAACGGGTTACCGTTTTCCGAATTAACTCTTAAAGATATAAATATCTCTTACATTTCAGTCATTAATTAATTGTTTACCTTCTATCAGTCTCATTCTGAATGTCGCAAAATCCTTAGATATCTGCACGAACCCTAGCATAAATGATGAATCAGCGATATACAAATTGGCTTAATTATTTATTTACTAACTAACTAACTAATCACACAGAATTACATAAACACACAAATAGTTGGTTATTGGTTACTAACACAATGCAATGAATGGTCCCTGGTGGACAAAACCGATATGACGGCTTGGTAGACAACGGAATGGAGTGGGGACAGATCAGAGTGGGAGAGACAGAGAGTGGGCTTATTGTACATACATGTGGAAAATACGGCCATCGTCAATATGGATATTTAGCACCCTAACAACCGCACTGCCCCTTTAACACTTATAAAATAGTGAACTTTACCTCTGCTTTCCTATGCCAGGTGAGAAGCCCAATGTGTGCCAGGTGTGTGGCAAAGCCTTCAGCCAGAGCTCCAACCTCATCACTTGCAGCCATCAGCACAGTGGCAACCAACCCTACCACTGACCCCGCTGCCTCTTCGGCTTCCAACGCAAACAGAAGAACCACCGCACATACTTTAATTCTACGACCCTGCTACCAGCTGACCTGAGATCAGTTTTAATGAGCAAGAGAACTGCTGCACATAGATAGCAATTCAGAGACTCTCACATGGTTGCTATTTTTTGCATTCTCAGGCTGATCGTCTTATTATTTTAGGTTATCAAACTCCCTTGATAGTCAGTGATTTACCTGTAAGGGGGTAGTTAAAGATATGGCCCTTTGAGATATAATACGTTTTAGCGATTGACAAATATATTGATCTTGTGACACCCACCTAGCTTCTCTGGAACTGAGTCATCCTCTTCAGTTCTCTGGAATAATAACATTTACCTGGAATGGATTGGGCTGAGAACTTCCCACCCTCCCTCTCTCTGTCAGCGTTACCCTATAAAAGCAGAGCCGTCTCTCCACTCTGCACTAGAACACCTGATTACTACAACCTTCAAGCGCGCCACTGCACCGAGGAAGAACACACACACAGGTAAATACATCATTTAAAATACATGCTTTAGGTTTATGTTTTAAAATCACTATTGTCATCATGCTAATGACCCCAGGCTTAATTGCTACAGAGAGATGTGTGGGAACAAGATCAGCCTTATGGTGACATACATGGGCGCCTGACTTTGTCTGAAAGTGAATTTTAAAAATTGTGTAATTCTACACTGTTTCTTCACAGGAGGAATCCATATTTATGAACAGAACACAACTATTTGTTCTTAGGTTCTGACACAATAAATGAAATTGAACTCCAGTCCTTAAATGACAAAAATATATATTTTTAGAAAACAAGGATAAAACAATATGTGCAAATTTATCTAGGCCTATATGCCAACAGTTCGCAAAAACAATGCCTAATTTATTATAACCATTACAGATAACAAATCATAATTGCTAAATTGACCCATATATATTCAGTCAATAAAAAGTGCCATTTGAAACCATAATCTTAACATATTATATGTTATATCATGGAACACAATCTTCAAAAAGGCAGTAACCTCAGCATGCGCTTAACTGTAGAAGCCTAGGGCTGTACAACGCACAGTAGGTTGGTGGCACCTTAATTGGGAAGAACGGGCTGGTGGTAACGACTGAAGCGGAATCAGTGGAATGGCATCAAATACATCTAATACATGATTTCCAGGTGTTTGATGCTATTCCATTTGTGCCGTTCCCGCCACTTTTATAAGCGTTCTCCCCTCAGCAAGATACTCAGAAATGGGGGATACTGTCAGTCTTGTATCAATATGATACCAAATATTATGATCTCAGTATCTAGAGCAGCCTCCACTGCAATGGCATAGCCTTCTTTTGTTCATTTGATCATTTGTTAGATTTGTCTTATTTTTGGATACTACGTTTCTTAATAAAATGTCTACAAATATATGTTTTAGTGTAATGATGTTATTGCCTATGTTAGGTTGCTTTTCAACACTGAGTGGAAGACCCATGTATGCATCTATAAGTTATATTCTTCATGAATTAATGGGTAGCCTATTAATTTAAATGATCAAAATGGCTGAAAATATCAGAGTGGGCATTTCAATTATGAATGACGTGACACACCAGGATTTTATAGTCCTTTGTTCCTTGCACAGGTCAGAAATATATCAAGTTAAAAAAACATAATAGAATATTTTTCCAAATAAAAAGTTGGCAGTGTGAAGACATGTGCGTCTCCTGCCTGGAACAGTTACTCTCAAATAGTGATCATTTGAAACAGGCTCATTTGGCAGAGTTGAACAACTTTTTTCAGTGTTACAAACCAAAATCTGTCTTCTTTTCAATATACAGACGTTCGATTTAGTTTAATCTGCCTGTTCATTGGAATTTTCTAAATGGACAATTCCCATTGAACACTGCATGGTGATGAATTACGACCACAACATCTGTTTGTTGAAAACAACAAGTAGACTGGGCTTAATGTTTCTGATGAAAATATGTCCTTTACCAAACTAATGTTGTTGCAAATTGTTTTGTTTTTAAATGTTTACAGTTTATTCTTTTTTTATTCACTTTGCCATAATGGAGTATTTTGTGTAGATCAGTCAAAATCCCTATGAAATCAAATGTTGTTCCTGTTTGTAACACCCAAAAAATGGGAAATAGTCAGAGGGGTGTGATACTTATTATAGGCACTGTAATGAAACTGAACCTCAAGAGACTGTTGAAGCTGCCATTTCTCAGAGTCCTACAACTACTGACTGGTTCTCAAGCTAGTTTTATTTGATTTTATTGTGAAACAAATGGGTTGTTAGTTTTAATAATTGAATAGTGCCTTATTTCAGTTATTGTTACAGTTGTTGAATTTACATGCATATCTCTTTTGATGTTGACGGAATACAAGATAGCTGGAAGGGAGGAGTTGTTACGTGTGATATAATGTGATACTGTTATATAGAATTTATCCTAGGCACTACTTTGTTGTTACTGTGGAACCTAGAGCATTGATACTAATTGAGTACTGCGTCTGCTCATGAATGTTCTGTGCTTAAACTTGAGCATAAGGAGCAAGACATCGCAAAAGACATGCAATGCCACTTAGTGCAATGGTGACTAATAATGATACATTGCACAGATACACTTTGCTTAAATGTTGTCTGAGTGTTGGAGTGTTCCCCTGGCTATCTGTAAAATAACAAATTGGTGCCATGTGGTTTGCTTAATATGAGGAATTTGAAATTAATTACACTTTTACTTTTGATAAATAAGTATATTTTAGCAATTACATTTACTTTTGATACTTAAGTATATTTAAAACCAAATACTTTTAGACTTTTACTCAAGTAGTATTTTACTGGATAACTTGAGTCATTTTCTATTAAGGTATCTTTACTTTTACTCAAGAATGACAATTGGGTAATTTTTCCACCACTGAATTGAATCAACTTAACCCTTAATTAACCTCTTTCTCTCCCCCTCTCTTTCTCTCCTCTCTCTATAGTTGCAGCAATGGATTGTGCTTCAACTGATGTCCCTTCACATACCAACAGCCAAAGCGTCTGCAAAAAAAACCAATGTGTTGCCAAATGTCCTACTGAATCAGGCCAAAACATATCAGGCCAAAACGTATCAGGTCAAAACGTATCAGGCCAAAACGTATCAGGCAATGTGAGCGGAAACATTTCCATTGGCAACCAGGGCAAAACCACCAGTCATACTGGTATGTAAACCCTATCCAGCGGCAGGGAATCTACATATAAATAAATAAATTCATATTTTATTGTTTTGTGGCCATTCAACATGGGAATATAACACATTAGACACTTCAAAGCATAAAGTAATTACATGTCCATATACATACACATTTCACAGCTCAGTTCCAACACCAGCATAAAACATGGTTTATTGTTGCTCATAGCAGTGTTCAATGCAAACTCCAAATACTGACAACCACATTTATTTCAGCACTGTCCAATGACTCTCTCTCGTTCTCTTAGCTTAACAAACAACTCCCAGAAAAGCTGTCGCACCCAGCATCACCATAGCCAACATAACAGGTGGCAAAGTGGGTCTCTACTACAAGGCAGAGAAGATGGCTCTCTGTGACCTCATCGAGGGGAGTCAACTCAGGAAGGGCCACTCCATTCTCATCCTGGAAAACACCTTTAAGAAGACCCCTCTTCCTCCTCTATGTCACTGGCTTCCAAGTAGAAAGTGACAATACACACAGATTAAACTACATACACATTATTGTTAAAAAATAAAGACAGAATATATCCCAGATAGGTGAAAAAGTGCTACAAGATATACTTTGATTGTATGGTCAGCAATGTAATCAATGTAGGTTTTTGATAAATAAATGTTACCAAACTGAGAATGTTAGTATGTGTTCTGTAAGATGTTATCATGTGTGTGTGTGTGTGATTACATTACATGATTGGGGTTGCCACCAGATATCCTACATACTGATACTAATTTTAACAAAGGTCAACAACACAATATTGTAATCAAAGTTTTATTTCTAAGGTTGTAGTCATTTTATTTCGAGCACAGTGTGATGGTGCAATATACTTACAGGGAGCACAAATATATACAGCAGTGATAAAATCTGCACATTTACTCATTACATTCGATTTGAAAATCATTTTAACTGGAATGTTAGATGAATGCAGTGTTTCCCCAACTAAAGGTTTGATGATTAGTTGAATCAAGTGTGTTAGTGCTAAGGAAAAAACTAAAATAGAACCACTTTCACGCCACTTGGCTCTGTCCACCCACCCTACAATTCTGGAAAGAAACCATACACAAACTGTCCACCCTTTTGGGTCACAGCATTCCACTCTCCCCAATCTTCTGCCTTCTTGGATATCATCAGTCCATTTCTATTGCCTTAAATATATTCAAGAAAACAATATTACTCAACTACAAAAACAGATTCCAACAGTCTATTTTGTCAATGGATTAACCTCCTCACAGACCACATCACAATGGGAAAAAATACAGCATCCACCAAAGACAAAATCCAGTCCTTGAACGGAAACTGGACCCCACTCCTCAACTCCTTGCAGCTACAGATGAGCTGATCCCACCCTAGTGTTTCCTCTGACACCCAAGTTGCTATTAATATTTATTTGTATACATTATATGGAGCAGCAGTTGAAAGGTACAATGTTTGATAGTTGATTGATGTTGTACAGTCAGGTCCATAATTATTGGTACTCTTGAAAAAGGTTAGCAGAAAATACTGAGCTATATTGAAAGCAATTTTGGCGGGGAAATTGTATTCTTTTAAACTACCTGTTTTGAATACTCCCCTTGCGAGGTTAAATACACTGAGCCTTTAAAGAGAGAACACATTGGGAGGAATTCTAGACTATTTCTCCAAATATAATCTTTCCAGATCCTTTATGTCCTTTGTCTACTCTTATGGACTGCCCTCTTCAATTCAAACCACAGGTTTTTAGGGGCTCAAGTCCAGAAACTGAGACGGCCATTGCAAAATGTTGATTTTGTGGTCAATTCACCATTTCTTTGTGGATTTTGATTAGTGCTTGGGGTTACTGTCTCGCTGGAAGATCCACTTGCTGCCAAGTGTCATTCTCCTGGCAGTGACAACCAGGTTCTTGGCTAAAATGTCCTGGTACTTGGTAAATTGCATAATGCCGTTGACCTTAACTGGGTCCCCAGGACTTTTTTTAGTTTGAAGCGCTGTCACAATGCCACCATTAAGATGTTTAAAACTTGTCTCAGCAGCATACATTTTAGATTTTTTGATGCAACGAGGGTAGAAATTGCTTATTTGGTCGATATTACTTACCAAGCAAAGCAGAGCTGTTTTATTGAGGTATAAATATCCTGTGCTTTTTCATTTTGCGCATAAGTGTCTACAAGCTCAGCTTGTCTACATTGTAACTGCAAAGCATATATGGCTCAGCCAGGACTGTTACAATTGTAACATTTTTTTACACAAATTATGTGTAACAACACCCTGAGTGCATTGGACATGAAACAACGACACAAATGTAACAGCACAACAAAATATATATATATATAGTTTTACATTTGCAGGTGACTACACTTTTTCTAATTTCAGTCACTAGTTAGCACAGCCACAGTCAGAAACCCCAGCCTCATACTATAATTTCTTAAAATCTGATTTTAAATCTCAACCCAAACATTAATCACACTGCTAACCTTATACTTAGCCCTGACCCTAACCTTAAATTAGGACCTGAAAGCTAATTTTTGTTTTAAGGAATGTTTACATTATAACCAATTTAGACTTTGTGGCTGTGGTAGCGCGCACCGGAGGGAAGCAAAACCTCCCAGTGGGCAAAATCATTAATCTTGAGGCAACGGGAAGGGGTTGTAAAAAATATATATAAATTATTATATAATATATAACATTTACATATCTCTTTTAATACAGACTAGCTCAAAACATTGCTAATCAGTAATAACCAACGAGTAATCTAACCTAACAATTCCACAGCTACTACCTTATACACACAAGTGTAAAGGGATAAAGAATATGTACAGAACGGCATAGGCAAGATGCAGTAGTTGGTATAGAGTACAGTATATACATATGAGATGAGTAATGTAGGGTATATAAACATTATATTAAGTGGCATAGTTCAAAGTGGCTAGTGATACATGTATTACATAAAGATGGCAAGATGCAGTAGATGATATAGAGTACAGTATATAAATATACATATGAGATGAGTAATGTAGGGTATGTAAACATTATATTAAGTGGCATTGTTTAAAGTGGCTAGTGATACATTTTTACATAAATAACCATCAATTCCCATTATTAAAGTGGCTGGAGTTGAGTCAGTATGTTGGCAGCGGCCACTAAATGTTTTTTTTCTTTTTTTTTTTTTTTTTTTTTTCTTTTTTTTTGGGGTGGATCAGCTTAATATTGCGGAAAGAATGTTGCTTCCAATGTAATTGTCTGCATCATTTCCAATCCCCCATATTTTTTTGGGTAAATATATATATCCATTCACGTATGCATACATATACACATATATACATACACATACCTACATAGACATACATACTTTTTTAAAGAGTATACCTTTATTATTATTCCCCGCAAACCCTACCACCGATCCCCCAATTGGAGTAAACTGATAAACATTTCTGTTTTTACCTTCAATTTATACATCTTATACACATTTTACAGACACAGTCTACTTTATAATAGTTCTCTCTTGTTTGTTCTTAGTCCTTCCTCTATTTCTGTTGTCCATCCAGTTTGATTTCCACTTGTAACTGTGCTATTTCACAATAGCTCCGCACCTATACACATTTCACAGATCCCGTATGCCCTACATTGTTTATCTTGTTATTAGTCCCACCCTTCAGCTCCACTCAACCTTTCCCATCTATCTTCCAACATCATCCATTTCGGATTTTTATTTGCCATATATTTTTCAACTGTGCTGTGATGCTTCACAAAAGATTTGAATCTTCCTATTCTCATAGCTTCCACGGATTGTAAATTAAAAATAAACATTTTTGCTAAAATAATTATTATATTATTGATTGATTGACTATGGCTTTTCAAATCCCCCAGTATTGCTATCTGTAGCGTTAGTTCTATGCAAATGTTGCAATTCTTCAACCATTCCTGGACCTGTGACCAAAAACGAGCTACATGCGGACAATACCAAAATAAATGGTCTAATGACTCTGCCTCCTCACAGCAGAATCTACAGAGCTGGGAAGATTGTATCCCCCATATATATAACATTCTATTAGTTGCAAGAATTTTGTACAATAATTTAAATTGAAAAATTCGAAGTTTTGAATCCGGCGTTGTTTTGCGTATCAATTCATACACCATGTGCCATGGAATGGGTACATCGAAAATCTCTTCCCAACTATTTTGCAATTTATATGGCACAGCTGTAAGTTTTTTGGTCCTTAAATGAAATTGGTATATGTTTTTATTTATCACACTTTTCTTTAACCATTTATGTTCTTTAATATAAGGCCGACATACAAGTTCCTTACTTTTATCCCCTTCCACCTGCCTCTTCCATTTTTGTGGTAATGCTGCAATTAATTGGTTGTAATTTTGGGTAGAGCAGACATTTCCATATGTCTGTGTTAGCTGCATGTGTGACATTACTCCACCAGTCCTATTTATGATATCATTCACAAAAATTATACCTTTTTTAAACATTTCTTCGATAAATACAGTTTTTTTATCAATTACTATATTTGAATTTAACCACAAGATTTGTTGTACTATTTGTTCCGTCCTTTCAGGTGGATTAAACTGAAATTGCAACCAACTTTCTAAGGCTTGCTTAAAAAATAAAGATATTTTGGAGATTATTATTTTCAAGCAACCGAAAGTGAGCAGGTGTAATCTGAATAAAGGGAAAAAGGCCCTTCTTGAACATAGGATGAGACATTCGTACCAATCTACTAGAGAACCAGTTTGGATTTAAGTATAACTTTTGTATGACTGATGCCTTTAGTGAGAGGTCTAATGCTTTAATATTTAATAATTTCTGCCCTCCGAATTCATATTCGTTATATAAATAGGCCCTTTTAATTTTATCTGGCTTGCCGTTCCAAATAAAATTGAATATTTTTTGTTCATATAATTTAAAAAGCAGGTCACTAGGTGTAGGCAAAACCATAAGCAAATAGGTAAACTGTGATATGATTAAAGAGTTAATCAGGGTGATTTCCCACAAATAGACAGGTATTTTCCTTTCCATGGTAGCAAGATCTTATCTATTTTTGCTAACTTTCTATAAAAATTTATTGGAGTGAGATCATTTCTTTCTTTTGGGATTTGTATACCGAGTATGTCCACATCACCGTCAGACCATTTAATTGGTAAACTACATGGCAATGTAAAATGTGTATTTTTTAGTGATCCAATACGTAATATGGTACATTTATCATAATTTGGTTTTAATCCAGAGAGGATAGCAAATGTATCTAGATCCTCTAAGAGGCCGTGGAGAGATTCTAGTTGTGGTTTTAAAAGAAAACATGAATCATCAGCGTACAATGACACCTTAGTTTTTAGGCCCTGGATTTCTAATCCCTTAATATTAATGTTTGATCTAATTTTAACAGCTAACATTTCGATGGCAATAATAAATAGATATGCCGATAGTGGACAACCTTGTTTTACTCCTCTAGATAGTTTAAAACTTTCTGAGATGTAGCCATTATTTACTATTTTACACCTAGGGTTACTATACATAATTTTTACCCATTTTATAAGAGATTCCCCAAAATTGAAATATTCTAGGCATTTATATATAAACTCCAGTCGTACTTTATCAAAAGCCTTTTCAAAATCAGCTATGAAAACCAGGCCTGGTGTCCCCGATATTTCATAGTGTTCTATTGTTTCCAGTACTTGCCTTATATTATCTCCAATGTATCGTCCATGTAAAAAACCTGTCTGATTAGGATGAATAATATCTGACAAAACTTTTTTTATTCTATGCGCCAAGCATTTTGCTAGGATTTTTGCATCACAACACTGAAGTGTAAGAGGTCTCCAATTTTTTAAATGGACTGGATCTTTATATATACCACTTGGGTCCTGTTTCAGTAATAATGATATCACACCTTCTTGTTGCGTGTCTGATAATCTATCATTTATATAGGAGTGGTTAAAACAAGCTAATAATGGTCCTTTGAGTATATCAAAAAAATGTTTGTATACTTCCACTGGTATGCCATCCAGTCCTGGAGTTTTCCCATCCTTAAAGGCCCCAATTGCATCAAGTAGTTCCTCCTCTGTAATTAGGCCTTCACATGAGTCTTTCTGTACAGATGTTAATTTTACATTATTATTAGGGAAAAAATCCATACAATTAGTTTCAGTTAGTGGAGATGGAGGAGCCTGAAACGAAAATATATTCTTAAAGTACTTTACTTCCTCTTTCAAAATATCATTTGGTGAATCATGCGTGACTCCATCATTTGTAACAAGTTTTAATACGTTTTTTTTGGTAGCATTTCTATATTGAAGATTGAAAAAGAATTTGGTGCATTTTTCCCCATATTCCATCCAGTTCGCTTTATTTTTGTAATATATTACACTGGATCTTTCTTGAATAAGTTCCTCCATTTCTTTTTGTTTTTCCTCTAACTTATTCTGTGCCTCTATGGTACCGTTTTTATTGTTATCTAACTGTACTGTTAGTCCTTCAATTTCCTTTGTTAATATGGACTCTTTTGATCGAAATTGCTTTTGTTTTATAGATGAGTACTGAATTGCATGGCCTCTAAAGCCACACTTAAAAGTGTCCCATACAATATGGGGATCTGCTGTACCTATGTTATGTCTAAAAAAGTCAGTTATAAATTCTTCTGTCCTAGTTCTAAACAATTTATCATCTAGTAGGCTTTGATTAAATTTCCAATATCCTCGCCCACGTGGAAATTCTGTAAGAGTAATATATATGCCAATTATGTGATGGTCCGACCGCATTCTGTCCCCTATCAAACACTTTTTAACTTTTGGTGCCAGAGAGAATGATATAAGAAAGTAGTCAAGGCGACTAGCTTGATTAAGCCTCCGCCATGTATATCTCACTAGGTCAGGGTATTTAAGTCTCCATATATCCACTAATTCCAATATATCCATGACATTCCTGATTTCCTTAAGTGCCTGAGGGTGATAGTTTGTAGTGTGATTTCCTTTCCGGTCCATAGAGGTATTTAAGACCGTATTAAAATCTCCCACTATAATAATAGAGTCTAGTGTTGCTTGTAGAGTTGATACATTCTTATATATATTGTCAAAGAAGCTTGGATCATCATTATTCGGACCGTATAGGTTAATAAGCCATATATGTTTATTGTCCAATAACATATTTAAAATAATCCATCTACCTTGAGGATCTATTTGGACAAGTTGCACATTTGGATCAAAGTTATTATTAATTAAAACCATCACCCCTTTTGAATTTCTTTGCCCATGGGAGAAATATATTTCGCCCCCCCCAGTTCTTTTTCCACAAAACTTCATCTAAAACTGTCGAATGGGTTTCCTGTAAACAGTAGATATTATAATCCTTCTCTTTTAGCCAGGTAAATACTGATCGTCTTTTCTTATTATCTGCTAAGCCATTACAATTGTAACTGGCTATACTTATTTCACCACTTACCATAATGAGACACACCTTTCAATTATTTTTATCAAAATATATGTTTGTAAACGTCCTATTAAAAAGTAACATAATGATTGAGTGTCTATATAGTTGTACCATGACATTTGCATCTCCACTAAGCAAACCTCCAATTGGTCCCCACTATTCCACCCGCCAAAAGCCCCCATCTCGAGTTGGGTTGTCATCCCAATGACCGGCAGACCACCCCCGACCCCCCGCATTGCACAGCCCCGGACCGACTGGGATCCATCCTTCGAAAAGTGCACACAGCGCCATCCACCGAACCGAAGCAGATCCATTGCCAAATGCATTTCCATCGCCCTCACCTCTATTTTTATTACATATTGCTGTGAATCATCCTCTATAGTCCCTAACATCTTTTACTTCTTCCTTCGCAACAGTTGTGGGATACACACATACACCCACACACATTCAGCCCTTACCCCCACACAACCATAAGCTCACCCTCTCAACAATTGCACCATCCCAGAGCTCAACTCAAGATGGATCATGATTTACAAATGTACTTGCAGTTGCAGCTGCATGAGAAGGCCTGCAAGACCGCGCAAAAAATGAGCATAAATGTAGAGATTTAATTACCATTGTCACATCCTAAATGATGGAGGTCAAATGTACACCTTCTTCCTGAAACACCCACAATACGGTCATCCATTTTGACCATGTTCCCAAGCATCTCCATGCAGTCCGACTTGATTTCGTGCCACCAGGGCCACAATAATATACCCCCTCTCTGAATGTCCGAGTGTGACCCCCTCCCCATGGGTTACTGCAGCTAGTGTTGCCAGCACTGCCACTGCCTGGGTGGGGGCACCCCACCGGAATCCCCACCGGCTAGGTACAAGGTCGTCAAGGTTCTCATTAGCAGCTTTGAGAATTTCCTTGTTTATTATGCTCTCCCTTTAGGGGGCTTTGGCTTTGCAGGACCAACCCTGCCAAGCAGGCTCAGAATCTTGAGGGGGCAGTGCTGCTCTTGGTCCCTGACCTCATTTTGGCTGCATACAGACCGCTTACAGCATGCACATAAAACAGTTAGGGACTTCTCCTTAGTATCTGGGCCATTCATGTGGGTGTCTAGGGTATAGGGCCATGGACCGTACCATTAAAATAGGATAATAAATAATTAGATATAATTTATTTTAAAAATGTAGTTCCCATGATAGGACAATAAATAAATAAGACGTATAATTCATTATAAAAGTATATCCATCATCTGAACAACATTGAATGCCCTCTCATACCCGGCCCACAGCAATACACTGGCTCTGGGATATGCAACTATTTCATTACTCACTCACTCAACTTTCCAAACATAACAAATAAAAATAAACACACATCACACCATCCACACATACTGTGCCTTCTGTTTACTTAGTTTTTATCTTCACTATGTAGAAATAGTGCTTGTGTTCAATTAGTTATATATGAAGATTTATAGAAAAGCTATATTTTGTATTGTATTGTTACAATCAATAACCGGGCTTGATGTTAGTTGTGGCTGTTTAACAGTCTGATGGGTCTAGGGTGAGCACAAATATATATATATAGGGAGGAAAAGCCTCTATATTTCCTCATTACCTTGAATTTGAAGATCATGTGAACTAGAATGTTAGATACAGCGCATTAGGAAAGTGTTCAGAACCCTTGACTTTATCCACATTTTGTTACTTTACAGCCTTCTTCTAAAATGGATTAAATACTTTTTTCTACACACAATACCCCATAATGACAAAGCAAAAACATTTTTGCAAATGTAAATTATTAAAAAGACTGAAATAACATATTTACATACGAATTCAGATCCTTTGTTTTAATCCTTTGCTATGAGACTCAAAATTGAGCTCAGGTGCATCCTGTTTACATTAATCATCCTTGATATGTTTCTACTACTTGATTGGAGTCCACCTGTGGTAACTTCAATTGGTTGGACATGATTTGAAAAGGCACCAACATGTCTATATAAGGTCCCACAGTTGACAGTGCATGTCAGAGCAAAAACCAAGCCATGAGGACAAAGGAATTGTCATAGATCTCCAAGACAGGATTGTGTCAAGTCCCAAATCTGGGGAAGGGTACCAACACATTTCTGCAGCATTGAAGGTTCCCAAGAATACAGTGGCTCCATCATTCTTAAATGGAAGAAGTTTGGAACCTTCAAGACTCTTCCTAGAGCTGGCCACCCGGCCAACCTGAGCAATCGGGGGAGAAGGGCCTTAGTCAGGGAGGTGACCAAGAACCTGATGGTCACTCTGACAGAAGCTCCAGAGTTCCTCTTTGGAGATGGGAGAACCTTCCAGAAGGACAACCATCCTCTACAGCACTCCACCAATCAGACCTTTATGGTAGAGTGACCAGACAGAAGCCACTCATCACTAAAAGGCATCTTAATGACTCTCAGACCATGAGAAACAAGATACTCTGGACTGATGAAACCAAGAATTAACTCTTTGGCTGAAAGCCAAGCGTAACGTCTTGAGGAAACCTGGCACCATCCCTACGGTGAAGCAAGGTGGTGGCAGCATCATGATGTGGGGATGTTTTTCAGCGGTAGGGACAGGGAGACTAGTCAGGATTGAGGGAAAGATGAACGGAGCAAAGTACAGAGAGATCCTTGATGGAAACCTGCTCCAGAGCGCTGAGGACCTCAGGACTGGGTCGAAGGTTCACCTTCCAACAGGAGAACGACCCTAAGCACACAGCCAAGACAAAGCAGGAGTGGCTTCGGGACAAGTATGAATGTCCTTGAGTGCCCAGACAGAGCCCGGACTTGAACCCAATCAAACATTTCTGGAGAGACCTGAAAATAGCTGTGGCAGCAACGCTCCCCATCCAACCTGACAGTGCTTGAGAGGATCTGCAGAGAAGAATGGAGAAACTCCCCAAATACATGTGTGCCAAGCTTGTAGCGTCATACCCAAGAAGACTCAAGGCTGTATTCGCTGCCAAAGGTGTTTTAGCAAAGTACTGAGTAAAGGGTCTGAATACTTACGTAAATGTGATTTCAGTTTTTATTTGTAATACATTTTCTAAAATTACAAAAAAAAAATGCTTTGTCATTACGGGGTATTATGTGTAGATTGATGAGGGGGGAAAAACGATTTAATACATTTTAGAATAAGGTTGTAACATAACAAAATGTAGAAGAAGTCAAGGGGTCTGATTAATTTCCGAATGCACTGTAAATACAGTGTCTCTTAATACGCATCATGAGTGATGATAAGTTGAATCAAATGTGTTAGTGCTAGGGCAGAAACAATAATGTCCACCTCTTTAGGTCCCTGGACCTGGATTAAGAAAAGTAGATTAATGCATTAATAAAAATCAACAACACTCCAGGCAACCACTTTCCACGCCACATGGCTCTGTCCACCACCCTACAATTCTGGAAAGAAACCATACACAAACTGTCCACCCTTTTGGGTCACAGCATTCCACTCTCCCCAATCTTTTGCATTCTTGGAGATCATCAGTACCATTTCTATTGCCTTAATATATTCAAGAAAACAATATTTCTCGACTACAAAAACAAATTCCTACAGTCTATTTTGTCAATGGATTAACCTCCTCACAGACCACATCACAATGGAAAAAATACAGCATCCACCAAAGACAAAATCCAGTCCTTGAACGGAAACTGGACCCCACTCCTCAACTCCTTGCAGCTACCGCTAAGCTGATCCCACCCTAGTGTTTCCTCTGACACCCAAGTTGCTATTAATATTTATTTGTATACATTATATGGAGCAGCAGTTGAAAGGTACACAGTTTGATAGTTGATTGATGTTGTACGGCCAGGTCCATCATTTTTTGTATTCTTGATAAAGATGAGCAAAAAACAGAGGTATATTGTAAGCAATTTGTTGTAGCTAATACAATTGTTCAGCTTAAGAGATTTTGTTAAACACGTTAAAGATATTGGTAAAAATGATTGCCATCCCTGTTTTGAACACTCCAGCACATTCCCCTTGCAAGGTTAATGACACAGAGCCTTTAAAAAAAGAGGACATTTTTCCAGATATATCCTTCGTCTGCTGTTATGGACTGCCCTCTTCAATTCAAACCACAGGTTTTCAGAGGTTCAAGTCCGGAGACTTCGATGGCTATTGCAAAACTTTGATTTTGTGGTCAATTCACCATTTCTTTCTCGATTTTGATTAGGGCTTGGGGTTATTTTTTATTTAACCTTTATTTATCTAGGCAAGTCAGTTAAGAACTGACTTGGGGCGGCAGCGTAGCCTAGTTAGAGCATTGTAAAGCCAGCTAACATTAGCTATATGCAATTTATCTTAGCCAGTCCAGCTAACATTAGCTATATGCAGTTATCTTAGCCCAGCCAGCTAACATTAGCTATATGCAGTTATCTTAGCCAGCCAGCTAACATTAGCATATGCAGTTATCTTAGCCAGCCAGCTAACATTAGCTATATGCAGTTTCTTAGCCAGCCAGCTAAGTAGCTAAATGCAGTTATCTTAGCTTAGCCAGCCAGCTAACATTAGCTATATGCAGTTATCTTAGCCAGCCAGCTAACATTAGCCCAACAAGCCTAGCCAACCAGCTAACGTTAAATCAACCATCTAACAAAAATCAAAGAATGTTATTAGCCAGCCAGCTAACATTAGCTATATGCAGTTATCTTAGCCGGGCCAACTAACATTAGCTATATGCAGTTATCTTAGACAGCTAACATTAGCTATATGCAGTTATCTTAGCCAGCCAGCTAACATTAGCTATGTGCAGTTATCTTAGCCAGCCAGCTAACATTAGCTATATGCAGTTATCTTAGCCAGCCAGCTAACGTTAGCCATATGCAGTTATCTTAGCCAGCCAGCTAACATTAGCTATATACAGTTATCTTAGCCAGCCAGCTAACATTAGCCCAACAAGCGTAGCCACCAGCTAACGTTAAATCAACCATCTAACAAAAATCTAGAATGTTATTAGCCAGCCAGCTAACATTAGCTATATGCAGTTATCTTAGCCAGCCAGTCTAACGTTAACTATATGCAGTTATCTTAGCCAGCCAGCTAACGTTACTATATGCAGTTATCTTAGCCAGCCAGCTAACATTAGCTATATGCAGTTTATCTTACCACCAGCTAACATTAGCTATATGCATTATCTTCCGGGCCAGCTAACATTAGCTATATGCAGTTATCTTAGCAGCCAGCTAACGTTAGCCCAACAAGCGTAGCCAACCAGCTAACGTTAAATCAACCATCTAACAAAAATCAAAGAATGTTATTAGCAGCCAGCTAACATTAGCTATATGCAGTTATCTTAGCCAGCCAGCTAACCGTTAGCTATATGCAGTTATATTAGCCAGCCAGCTAACGTTAGCTATAATTGCTTTTATCTTAC